>NC_043005.1:22673820-22701320 GCF_006345805.1 Octopus sinensis | reverse complement strand
TGCTATGACTGTGTCCCTAGACATGACATTCAGCATACCCTAGTGCAGGGGTGGGCAAACTACGGCCCGCGGGCCGCATGCGGCCCGCCATAGGTTTTCATGCGGCCCGCCGAGAGCTTTTATGAATCCCAACTTCTATGCAGATACTTCGTAACTGTACGGTAATTCACAATATTTTCACTTGATTTTTATAAATGAGGCCCGCCAAGATTCCAAAGACGCACTGTGCGGCCCGCGATCAAAAAAGTTTGCCCACCCCTGCCCTAGTGTAATTCATATAGCTATAAATAGTGTCTACAGAAAGGCTTTTAGCGCGGATATATGATGCCCTAGACCTAATGTATCAGCACTGGACAGTGTTACGTGCTGTCCATAACAAAGCACTGAACGTTAGCTTATGCAGTCTGCTTTGTTGTACATAGTTAAGATAGGAAGATTATGCTTCGCCTTGAGCTCCCTTGATGGAATAGTAGGGGCGTCGTTGTGGCATACCGGATATCTTTAGCAATTTTAGTCTTGGTGAAGTCAATCTCCTCCGTGTCTAATAACAGATGATTCTTTTGAGAAGAGAGAAAGACAGACAGAAGGAGCGGGGGAAAAGCGATATCACTAATAGAATGATATTTTATTTAGGGATTCTGAAAAAAACTAAAGACAAAGTGGGCCTTGATGTGATTTGTTGTTGCTGGTTAACCCCAGATCAATCTTGATCGAACTGGTCTATGAGGAAAAGTGCTTCAATCATGACCGTCCCGTTTTTCTGTAGATCATGAATTACGTTGTTTGATATAACATTTATTTTTAAAAATTGGGTGTGATTTGAGGGAAATATGACCAGGATTTTTAGCTTGAAAAAGTTCCTTAGTGACACTAAGACCATCTAACATACATTGACACCACTTTACATATGGAGGAAATGTTATTAGGCATGGATACTGAAGGCAGACCAAACTGTAACCCCTCTCTCTTGTACTTTCTATTTCAATCCTACAGAGATGGTTAGTTTAGATGGTGTAAGGTATGAACGACTTTCATTTCATTACTTCAGAGAAGAGATTGATGTAAGAGAGAGTGTAAGGTTCTAGTTACTCAAGGAAGGTGTGGTGTCATGAAAGGAATGGCTAGTAATGTTTCGGTTACATATGTAATTATTGAATATAAGTTCCTTTAAAATAAGGATTGTAATTAGCTAGATAACCTAGGAGGTTCGGCGAACGTTATGCCAAAATTGATGGTTGTTAACGATCCAAAAGTCAGTTGCTTGAATACCTTTACTAAGAATTGTACCACAGCTAGACCATGTATAAACTTGATATATTAATATATTTCAGAATCTTGAATTGTTAATATGTTTATTTTCCTTTCAGTCAGATTCGAAAAGTCTGCTCATTGCGTCAAATATTTTACTTGTCAGCGCATTATTGTTATGTGGTCCATCGCCTTTCTTGAGAATAGAACATAAGTAAGTTGTCGATACTATTTTTTATGAAATTCTGATAATAAAAACATTAATGACTCGCAGAGGTACTGCTTCAAAATCTATCTCTCTGTAGTGTATCTATGTGTATTAGCTTGGCAATGTACATCTTACTCTGTAATATGTGATCAAGAGGAATTCGACGTTCTGTATGTGTATACATTGGTCTGTGTTCGTTCACGTGCGCGGGCATGATGCCGAATGCAATTTTGCCGAAGGACAAGAAACCGAAGCCAAGAAGCCGAACGGATACAATGCCGAACGGACGCAATACCAAACGGGCATAAAGCTGAATGGACGTAAAGCCGAACGGACGTAAAGCCGAACGGACACAATGTCGAACGGACATAAAGCCGAACGGACACAATGCCGAAAGGACATAAATCCGAACGGACGCAATGCCGAACGGACATAAAACCGAACATACACAACACCGAACGGAGACAATACCGAACGGACATAAAGCCGAACGAACACAATACATTCCTACCTACATAGTTTAATGACCAATTTACCAATTTAGCACTTAAGATTAAATTTTTAATTTTCGTGTCTTTTTGGCATATTGTCCATTCGGCATTGTATCCGTTCGGCTTCAGGGCTTCGACTTCTTGTGCCAGAGCAAAAGTGTATTCGACATCCCATCCTTGTATCATTTGTACGTACATACATACATATATGTATGTATGTATGTATGTATGTATGTATGTATGTATGTATGTATATGCATGCATGCATGCATGTATGTATGTATGTATGTATGTATGTATGTATGTATGTATGTATGTATGTATGCTTGCATATATGTATCTGACCTGCGCATCTCTCTCCCCACTCTCTCTCTTGGAACAATGTCATTAAAATTTACAACATCAACTACAATATTAACTTAAATGTTACATTTTAGAAAAGTTACCTTTATTTTTAGCGTTGTATTAACAGACTAGGCTTTTTCTTTCAAAATGATACCTTAAACAATTCGTAATATAACAAAATACATCAATGATACCACGTATAAATAGGAAACAGAGTAAAGAAGTTGTCTTTAAAGTAGTTGTCCATAATTATTCACTTACTCTTTGAAATATTCGCGTCTCCTGTGTTGTTGATTTCCACAAACAGTTCATGATATTTGTATTCTGTCCTCGACAACTATGTGCTAGGGTCGAATATATAAACCACATTCTATTTCCACAAACAATTGTTTTTTTCACTTTCTGCCTATGTTAGTAACCCTTAACGTTCTTTTTGTTGTTGTTGTTGTCGTCGTTCTTCTTCTTCTTCTTCTTCTTCTTCTTCTTCTTCTTCTTCTTCTTCTTCTTCTTCTTCTTCTTCTTCTTCTTCTTCTTCTTCTTCTTCCTTCTTCTTATTATTATTATTATTATTATTATTATTATCTTTATTATTATTATTAATGTCATGAATGTTGGGTAATGATATAATGAATACGATCGTGAATACCAGCGGCCGAAATCGGATTTTTCCTGGGGATCTCTGGAGTAACGTTACTCGATAGGGTGCATAGCTCGGAGATTAGGAAACCTCTCCAGATCGAGTTACACTGAGAATTAGAATGTCGCAGGAAAGAATTGCATGACCAATTCTTCAAGCTGAGCCAACCAGCAGGAGACTTGAGGTAGGCTGAGAGCGAGATGGTTGTATAATATCCATACTTTCATTGATCACGCTAAGTCTAATGACAATTGCTTCTGATAGGATCTTATGGAGAAGGTGCCTCTCAGAAAAAAGGGGGCGGAGAAGTGATGGATTAATATTTTTATTATACAATGCGACGTATGTAAACGTTTTGTTTACAAAAAGGAAAAAAGATTTTAACACTTGAAATAGAGTTTTTACCCCAAAATACTCGCATAGAGATAAATTCCTAAGTTTGAACTTTCAAAAGAAATAAGGTTTTTGTTTATTTTTCAACAAAATTTCTTTTCTCTCGCGCTACTGACAGAAAAGAGTAAAAGGAAAATAGTCTTGAAAATTTTACACCATGTCTCCAAAAACAAAACTGAAAATGTACAAAACAATACATTGCACATACAGAATAGAAACCCTTCAAAATGCTGAATTAATTGAAGCGCAAAGTAGTAATTGTAGACACGAACTAAAATAAAACAGATATGTTGACTCCACCGATTAGAATTTTTGTCAACAGCAACAAATACATGCACTTAGGATGTAAACACGAATAAGTAAAACATGTCTTTTGCTTGTGTTCTTTTGAAGAGGAAACTTTTAGTATAGAACATTTTGTTGAAAGATTGAAAGCCTTCTAGTATTTTGTTCACCGAACTGTGGCAAGCCTTCCGCAAATCCATGTCAGTGAGGTAGAAAGCAATGTATCTCTTACCAAAAATATAGTTGATTTTCTTGTCCTATTCAACTATGATTTGGAAGCAGCCTTGGCATATATTTCATGTGAGTTAATATTCCTTTTTAAAACAGAAGAGGGGGTGATAGTACAAAACCAAATACAAAGCGACGCACCTGCCTATAAGTTAGAGAAGCACGAGTAGAATGAAGTAACACAAAAGTCAACGTCAGGGTCATCGGTCAAATGTCACATCTGCCCAAATTCAGTGCTATGTGGTCAGGTTCTATTGCTGTGGAAATTCAACTCATGATCCGGCAAAACCCCCAAACAATTCCAGAGCTGTGAAATGTACAAAGTATTAAGAAAACCTTAAAGCTCCACATTCAAGGTAGATGACCTTGTGTTACATGTATGGAAGCAGGACCCATCTGTCTGCCCAGCAATCCAAAAGAAGTAAAGTACGAACAATAACAACACACGGAGATTGTTAACCAAATGGATTCTCTTAATTTTCGGAATGAGGAAACAGGAAACCATGATGGTCTTCTGGAGGACATAAGTCCTCAGCGGCTTAGACTGCTGCCCCCGAGTATAAAATTAACGGCAGAACTTGGAGCAACGCAGTGAAGCTACACAAAGAAAATAGCCTCAATGTAATGTGTTAACTACTGAGAAAGGCTGAAAAAGTGAAGACTCTACACCCTAGAACGAAAGCAGGAAAGATATGCGGTGATATACATCTGAAAATTCCTGGAAGGGCTTGTACCGAACTTTAGCATAGAAGATTGTCCAAATAGCAGGAAGGGGTGCCACTGCATAGTACCAAAGATTCCAAAATCGTCATCAAGATACAGGACCAGATACCGCATCTGCTTGAATTTCAAAGGCCCACAGCTCCTCAATATCCATCCAAAACGCCTGAGAGACCTGCATAATATCTATATCGAGATCGTTGCTTGATAAGGTGACTGAGTTTGCAATAACGTATGTTGATATAGACCATATAGGCCTACACTTTATCAAGCATTCGAAGAAACACTTCTATTTAGTGAGAGTTGAACATGGGTTAAAAAATTCGATACGGATGAATTGTTCGATGTATCAATGGGATCGTATGACAGCGTTGATATTTGCGATCTTGTAGTTCTTTTTATTTTAGATACATTGAGATCCATGTTCTCATCCCACGATGAACGATGGATTGGGAATTTCCCATGGGTGTGATGGTCACACTCTTGATAAATTTAGGAAAGACTCATTGCTATCTTTAATCTATTAGACCTCAAAATCACTGTCAGTACAAGGCTGGTGTATATATATATATATATATATATATATATATATATATATGTATATGTAAAAAATACAAACTGGGACAAGAACGCAAAACATTTAAAAGACGATACAAAAAACACGGACGGGACAATCGAAGCCTTCAATCTTCAGTCAAGAACCGGATCATCCTCGCAATTTCGGCTGATTAATCTTGAGATCGCTCCGATCCGGCCAGCCCCAAGGAAAAACTAAGCTACGAGCATTAGATTTCTTGGAAAAAGGATCGAATGTATACGAAACAAGGACAGAAAAACGGACGATGCCACACGAATATAAATACAAAAAACAATAATAGTAATAGCAGGACAAAAACAGCGGGTGTCTTACGACTATAGACAGTACAACTTAGCTTAGCTGGCGTATTTGGAAAAGAATGCCTTTTTCGGCAGACGAAGAAAACGATGTTCTCGTGGCGGTGGTCAGAAGCCGAAAGGCTGGTTGACCAGCGGTCACGTGTGAGGAGAAGAGAGAGAAAAAAGGGGAGAAAGGAATCAAAGAGAGAGAGAAAAAGAGGGACAAAGACACCAAAGGGGGGGGGGGGAGGGAGAAGAGAGATAAAGAAGGAATTAAAGAGGGGAGAAGAAAGAGAGCGTGCCAAGGATTGGCTTGGCGACAGAATCAGTGAGGTGCAAAGTGAGAAAGACAGAGAAATGTGAGAGAGTGGGGGAAGAGGAGACCAAAGAATCAGAGGCAAGAAAAGAGAAAAGGAGGAGAAGAGGGATAGAGAGAGAGACAGATCAATGTGGAGTGCAAAGTGTGAAAGGCAGAGAAATGTAGGAGAGGGGGGAGAGAGAGACAGTGTTATAGAGTCGAACCAAATTTAAAGAAATATGTACTTACATACAAGACCCAAAAGGGTACGGGCGCCGCTATATATATATATATATATGTATATGTAAAAAATACGAACTGGGACAAGAACGCAAAACATTTAGAAGACGATACAAAATACACGGACGGGACATTCGAAGCCTTCAATCTTCAGTCAAGAACCGGATCATCCTCGTAATTTCGGCTATATATATATAATCAAAATAAGCAACAAGGATATCCAAGGTAGTGTAGTACAACCGTTTCATGCTACTTCATTTTATTAAACACTGTAAGTATTACATTAATCTTAAAATGTCGAGCAATCTTCAGCCACATATAGAATTTTAAATTAAACGGACAATGCACATTTTTATACTTATTTCATTTGCCAACATTACAAAGAGGGTAGATATATAGACAGAGAGGTTAATTTCATCATTAAGAACATGGTGGTAATATGTTCTTCTCCATTTGTAGATTTTTTATCATTGAGTTCAGTTTGTTATTTAGATCTATCAGTGGGGAGGGGCTTTCTATTCTTGGTTCAATGGAGACAAACAAGAATTTTTTCTATTTATAGATAGAGGAAGAGGTAGTACAAATGTCAAAGCCATAAATCCATCCTCATTTTGAATAATTTAACTTATATTTGAATGTATTTTAGCAAAAGTTAGTAGGCTGAAAATAGTCGGGTAGGGAGAATAGAGACTACTAATGCTCTAGAGGTTTCTAATGTCCCTTACCATTTAACAGTCATAATTCTGCTTGTGAATTTTAAATAAATATCCTTTAGATAGTTTTCCAAAGGATTCCAGTAAATTTTAGTATATTATACAGGGATAGAAAATATAGAAATCATCATTATATATATATATATTATATATATATATATATATATATATATATATATATATATATATATATATATATCCATTTTACTAATATAGAATCATAGTTAGTAAGTAAATAGTGATTTATTTATTAATGAGTTAAATTAAAAGAATATGCTAGACATAATATTTACTAACTATAAAAAAAGAAAAAAACCTTATCTATTTAGCACATATATCAGGAGTCTATAAGATATATTAAAAAGTAATGGAAGGGAGGTAATCAAGATGAACCAAATAATTTCCCTAGATATATAGAATTTTTGCAAACCCATTATTATCATTGTAACCAAATAAGGAATTAATATACCATACTAGCTTTTATTTAACCTGCATAGATTATTAGGAAATTTTATAATATAAATAAATTTGAATAAAGTGAAATTAGAATTTTTTTATACTCTCCTATATGGGTTTGCAAAAATTCTATATATCTAGGGAAATTATTTGGTTCATTAGGAACAAGATATTATAGTTGCAGTTCCATTATCCAAAGAAAGCAGTGTGTAGAAATGGTAAAAATGCTTCTTGTTCGTGGCATGTAAATTCCGATAGGAGTTTATATTTTGTTATTACAAATGGAAAGTGTAGAGACGAAGATTCCATGTACTGTTCATTCAAAGGGGTCATGTGGCGTGAATGAAATTTTGAAAACGTAGTGATAGTATTCAGTTGATAGAGAGAAGAGAATAGGCATGTATGTTAAAATGAGGAGAATGGTCAAAAGGAATAGATGGAGAAAGAAGAAAGAAAGAAGAAGATAAAATGAAAAAGGAATGTTTGATGGTGGTCAAGATATCATGAGGTTGGGAGGGGAGTAGAAGAGGGATAGGAAGATATAAGAATGTAAGGATTGAATATGTGTGAGGAGTGGGAGGTGGGGTGATATGTTTGAAAGACATCAAGGTGGAGGGATAGGTACAGAAAACGGTAGTGAATATATAGAGCTGGGCATAAGTCCGTTAATCCGTTAATCGCTATTTAACGAAGTTAACATTTTTGTTAACGACTTAATTTTAAGTTAACTTTAAAAATCATCATCGGACTAATTAACTTCCGTTACATGTAGCTTCTGTTAACTCAAGTCCGTTAACGCAAAAATTTCATAAAAACTGATAAACGTTTAAAAGTTTCTATTGTTTTCAGATTGTTTTAGCACATTTAATATTGTATGCGTCATTCTTTGAACCCCGATATAACGCCACTTATTATTATAAATAACTTGTAGGACCTCGTTTGGCCCTGCCTGGATTTGAAACCAAATCCACCCGCTTGTTTTTTTGCAAAGAGAGCGGAAAATTGCTTTGTCCTCTCAAGAGGGAACAGTGATTGATGTCTTTCCACTTGATCTGTGACCTCGCCGAGGTGGATGTCAACAGAGAAAATATTGACTTCCATAAAGTGGAAAAAATAAATAGAAGGAAAAAGTTGGTAAATATTTCAGTGTAAACGCAAGCAGCTGTTACGTGGTAGCAGGGCATGCTCGAAATAGCAGCCGAATCTGAGCTGTTTATGCGTAATTTCGATGTCATATTCGTTGAAAACATGCAAAATAACCTAGGAAAGAAAAAAAGTCCCGCGAAGCAAAACTTCCTTGGTTGGAAACTTCGAGATCCCCGTCACCCCTCCCATCATTCTTTCCGGAAAAAATGTGGCTTGCGACATGTTTGGAGGTCAGATACGTTGAATGCACCCGAAAAAAGACTATGGAAAGAAATTATTCTACACCTAGGTACGAAATATTTACCGAAAGAATAAAATCTTGTACCGCTCTTCTTGAAAACTGGCAAAATTTTTGTCGGTTGTCACCTGCGATAATTTTAGTAACAAATCAAACAAGATGCATTAAGAATTTCAATGTTATTGCTTTTACACCTGTTAATTAAAATTACCTGAACATGAAAGTCAAATTTACGCAGTTATATCAGCTAAAATTACGTAACTACAAACCAGTGGTATATAAAGCACCCACTGGAAAAATTTCAAATCTTTATGTAAAAAATTTACAAGCAAATATTGTGGACACCCCTCTTGAACCTGAATAATTCAAAATACCGTGAACAAATAAGCATTACATTTGACAGATTAATATAAGCACATACACATAACATGACCTCACTCGGTTGGGACTACACGTGTGTTACTTTGACATCATTCCATAAGTTTTGTTTATGAGGAGAAAAATATTGAAAATATCAATAGATGTGTGAGCGAGAAAGAAACGAGGAGGAAGGTTGTTCAGGAAGATATTGATCTTTTCCAGAGTATTTAGAGTTTCTGTCCGGATTAAAAGCAGTCGTCAAGGTATCTCTTTCATGCCTTTTCAATATACTTTCTAAATTATTCAGTGCTATAGCTTTCCTCTACATCGACTTCCTGTGCTATCTTTCCCAAATAACAGAAACGAATTCACTTTTACTTCGTTTTGATGTAGTAAGCCTCTAAGGAAATATTCCACATGATTTTGGAATAAAGACGATTAAATACGGGCAGATAATCATAGATAAGTAGTATATATATATATATGCACGCGCACGCAACACACACACATGTTCTAGTCTGTCTTAAGATCACCCTTTTTGATTCCTTGCAGATATATTTGGTTGGATGTCATTGCTATTACGCTATTTGGGTATTTCTATAATCTGTCATCCGTGATAATATATAAGTTGCTTTGTGAGTATGTTTGGTAAGTAAAATTATCTCTCTCCTCTTGCTTCTTTCTTTTTCTTTCTCCTTGTCCTACCGCAATCATTAACGTTTATGTATTAACTTTGTTGGGTACTTCACTAGCAGTATATTGGATATACGTTATCCCATAGAGGGTTGCATTTACAACCCCTATCTCAATTTGTATATATATATATATATATATATATATATATATATATATATATATATATTATATATATATATATACATACATACACACATATATACAAATATATACACACACACGTTTACAGACACATATACATACACACACATATTACATGGGAAAATGCGAGCAAGAGAAATAATATTCTTAAGATTATAAAACTGGAAATGTACAGGATAAGTTATTTCACTCGGAAAAGTTCAGAAGTTGTTACATCTGGTAAAGTACAGAATAAGAAAATTTTTACTTAAAATATTGCGGCGAAGGATAAATTTTGATTATAAACAATTATTTGATTTTAATTTATAAAGTAACATTATAATTTTTTAAAAAAAGGTACCATCATTTTGTAAAAATATTGACACACTAGAATACTGAAGAGAAGTACCATTATAGCTAAAGTTTTATGCAAAGTAGAATAGTATATATGGTAATCAAATTCATTATGGAAAAAATAGGCATTAGGTCAAGATTAAACAAGTGAAGACTTCGTAATAATTTAGGCAATAACTCAAGCAAATTTTAATGTTATAGGTAGATTTTACTGTAACATATAACCAATTTTTGTATTATTCTATTATTATAATTATGTACTACTACTATTTTTATAGCCTATTTCCAAATTTCTAATTATTGATTAATAAGTGCAAAAAATATTTTAGGTTATTTTATATTTTTATAGAAGTAGCAAGTAACAACAATTAGAAGTAGTGACTTAATCATTTATTTGTTTCAGTCATTTGACTGTGGCCATGCTGGAGCACCGTCTTTAGTCGAGAAAATCGACACAGGACTTATTCTTTGTAAGCCTAGTACTTATTCCATCGGTCTCTTTTATCGAACCGCTAAGTTACAGGGATGTAAACACACCAACATCGGTTGTCAAGCAATGTTGAGGGGACAAACACAGACACACAAACATATATACATACATGCATACATACACACACACACAACATATATACATATACTACATACATACATACATATATATATATATATATATATATATATATATATATATATGTATGTATGTATATACATATATACGACGGACTTCTTTCGGTTTCCGTCTACCATATCCATTCATAAGGCTTTGGTCGGCCCGAGGCTATAGTAGAAGACACGTGCCCAAGGTGCCACGCAGTGGGACTGAACCCGGAACCATGTGGTTCGTAAGCAAGCTACTTACCATACAGCCGTTCGTTTATTGCTGTTCTCATTCCATTGTCAGTAAATCTTTCGTCACACATCTGTGACCACTTCAGCGACACTTTCCGTCTTCGTGTGTGCTCTTGCTCCACTTATTTCAATCTCTTGTTCTATGATATATATCTTTATATGCACATGCGTTTGCGTCCGTGTTTGATGTATATGTGTGTGTGTGTGTGTGTGTGTGTGTGTGTCTATGTGTGTGCATGTGTGTGTGTCTATGTGTGTGCATGTGTGTGTGTGTATATATATGTATTTTTCTCTCTCTTCTCCTTCATTCTGTCTTTAGTTGTCATGTGTGGTGTGGTGATGGGTAACCGTACTCTGCCAACATGCTCGAGAATGTTGGCACGATTAATAGCATAGAGGTTAAGGAATTATCGACGCATAGAACTGACACAGCACTTAGATCACAGAGGCTACACACATAGCAATAGACAGACGGAGACCCAACAGAAAACACGAATGGAAAAGTAACATCCACCACCACATCACACAACTTGACGTTGGTTGGACATACACACAGACACACACACACACACACACACACACATATATATATACGATAGGCTACTTTCAGTTTCCTTCTACCAAATTCACTCACAAGGCTTTGGTCAGCCCGAGGATATAGTAGAAGACACTTGCCCAAAGTGTCACGCAGTGGAACTGAACCCGGAACCATATATATATATAATGTTGCATTTGGGGATAGTCATGTTGCCAACGTAGCTTATTACAACACACACACTTTATTTATTCAGTGTTTGCTTGCTTCAGCTTTATTTCATATTAATTGTATTTTGGCCAGAATTCTTTCGTCACACTTTTCTAACCTCATCAGTGGTCCTTTGCTTTCCTCCTTCTTTTTCGTGTCTCTCTTTCCTGCTATTTCGACGCATAGAACTGACAAAGCACTTAGATTACAGAGGCTACACACATAGACATATACAGACAGAGCCCCAATAGTAAACACGAATGGAAAAATAACACCCACCACTACATCACACAACATGACGACTAAAGACAGAAAGAAGGAGAAGAGAGAAGGAAAAAATAAATAAAACACCGATACAAACAGGGTAATGCACACAATAGACATATATACACATACCTATGATACATATGAGAAATAGAGATAGATAAATAAAAATGCAAATAAATATATTTATCACATACCTGTGATAAACATAAGAAATAGAGATAGATATAAAATAAATATAAATTTATATAAAGAGCGCGGATACAAATAACATAGGAAGTGAACCTTATACACACACAATATATGCGTATATATATATATATATATATATATATATATATATATATATATATATATATATATATATATATATATATATATGTGTGTGTGTGGTGTGTGTGTGTGTGTGTATGTATGTATATGTACATATGTGTGTGTGTATATATATATATATATATGTATATGTGTGCATGTATATATATGTATATGTGTGCATCTATGTGTGATGTAACTCTATTGCTTTCAGGAGATTTCCGGCAAACCTTTCCTGTCACCCCTAAAGGGAGCCGGGCTGATGAAGTGCGCGCATGCCTTAAGTCATCCACGTTGTGGCTCGAGGTTACAACCTTAAGCCTAAGCACAAACATGCGTGCGCACTTGCTTGGTGATAGCACGTCTGCAGCATTTGCTGAATACATTTTAACCCTTGGAGAAGGCAAGGTCCCTAGGAATGATAGGGCGACATATCCAGCTCTGAACTGTGCAACACCGTGGGCAACCCTTCCGATCTTTTGGAAACAGTGTTCCCCAATCTGGAAAGTAATTATGCAGACATCAATTGGCTCAGTGAAAGAACCATCCTGGTCAGTGCTATCAACGACCAGTTCATAAGCCGAATTCCGGGTGAGGAGCGCATCTACAAATCGAGTGACCGGATCTCTGACCCCAAAGACAGAGTCAATTACCCTATCGAGGGCTTCCACCTCACATTCTTAGGCTAAGGGTTGGATGCCAAATTATGCTAATCAGAAACTTGCTTCCGCCTAAACAGTGCAACGGGACCCGCTTAGTAATCAAGTCCCTGACGTCCCACATACTTGAGGCCACCATTGTTACAGGATGCAGGAGGGGTGAAAATGTTTTCATTTCAAGGATGCAGCTTTATCCCTCGGGGTCAGACATGCCGTTTAACTTCCGCAGATCGCAGTCCCCAGTGAGACCATGCTTCACCATGTCCATCAACAAATCTCAAGGCCAAACACTATCAGTGGCAGGCATCTATTTGGGGTTTTCCTTTCAATCAGGATAAAATATTGATAAACCGTTTCCTTATAGGATTTCCCACTAAAATTGGCTACACCCCATTTTCAACCATAACTTTTACCAATTTTGATATATTTTGCTCAAACTTGATGTTAGCATTACTTAGGACTCATGGGATATTTGAATGCTTTAAGTTCTCAAAAAAAAATCGATGAGTGGAAATAATCGATAAACCGATTCCTTATGGGATTTCCCAATCAACTTGCATGAAACCCATTTTCAGCTAAATGTTTACTACCAATTTCAACGGATTTCCCTCAAATTTGTTGTTGGTGTCACTTATTTTGGTTTGAAATAAAGCGCTTGATCACTTAATAATCTTAACTTAATCCCGAGCAACGCCGGCTATACTGCTTGTGTATATATATATATATATATATATATATATATATATATATATATATATATATATATATATATATATATATATAAATATATCGTTTTCATAGTTAGTATGTGGTATTTGAATGAAAGAGGTACGCTCACAAGAGTTTTCTTCAGTTAGAGAACCAAAACTTGCTCGAATTATTAGCATCCATTGTGTAGATGCTTAACCCGTGTTTCCAAACTGTAAAACAGATAAGAGATAATTGTCTACCCAGATAGAACACTGAGTTATAGCTAGTATTGTTCCATGCGAGGAACCGATCACAGAATTATAAATCAATAAAATATTTTATCAATCCGCTGAAGGGTATAACCCAAAGATCTATGACATGAACTGTAGACAGGAACTTCGCTGCGGTCTAACTAGGGAGATGATCTGCGGCGAAGTTAACTTCCGGTTAAGTGGGCTTTCTACTAAGCAGGACTTGACTGGCGGCTATCGCTCTTCTCATGTATTTAACTCAATAAATCTTTCACTAGCACATTCTGGGTCTCTGCTACTTTGCTTGTGTATAGCTTAACTAAAGCTATAACTGGTGACCCCCTCGGAAGAACAACAGCTTTCGCTTCGCACATCGAAGTAAACAGAAAATCAAAGAAACATAGCAAGTGATCACACAACAGCACTGAAGCTACCACAGTTCTGGCTGAAGAGAGCTGAGCTATGGTTTGCGCAGACTGAAGAGTAGTTTAACGTAGGCAAAATAACTCCAAACCTAACGAAATATTCGTATGTAATAGCGGCACTAGGAGAAGACACAGCCACAAGGGTGCTGGGAATTTTAACCCAACCCTCGGCAACGCGCAAGGTTTGTGGATACATTCCGGCGGAGCGACCGGGGTGCGGCAGCCAAGATACAGGAGGAATCATTAGGCGATTCCATACCTTCGGAGTTGGTAGAGATGATGTTGGCATTAGTTTTCCCCTGATGAATCACTTTTCTTTTTGTTTTGGGAAATATTCCACGGTAAGATACCACCCTAGGTCCAGACCCTCATAACTCAGACCGAGATCAAGGACCTGATAAAGCTGTAGAATGACTTGTGTGACCCTTTTGGAATCACAATGAAGCGCATAACAGCCTACCATCCACTGGCCAACGGGTTAGTGGAGAGATTTCCCTGGAAACAAAGGAATGGGTCAAAGGAAGACGAAAATTGAAGTTAATTAGAATAGTCTGACGACAGTCGTAGAAATACAGTTCCTCTTTTTTTATTTTTTAGTCAGGAGGGAAGGCTTTTTCCATGACTCATTACAGGGCCTCCGAGAGACTTGTGAGAAGGAGGAACTGGAAATCTGTTCCTCCTGCTTGAAACTGAGTGAACTATGCTAAACTCGCTAAAGGAAACTCAAGGTACCACGCTGTGGTGTTAAACTGGGTGAAAGGTTAAGTTAGCCATCTGTGTAAGCCATGATATTTGAACTTTGGACATAACTAGCTGGAACAAATGAAACTACAGATTTATATGGTTAAGGTGGTCAGATAATTTTGTAGGGATGCAGCAAGGAGATGAAAATTAGCGATTGTAAGCTCTAATTTTAGTCATTTCAAGACAACATTGTGTTTAAAAGGTATTTATCAGACATTGCATTACAGTTCAGTTTACATCTTTGACAAATTGTATTTGTGTTTGACTTTTAGTGGCGATAAAACGGAGCAAACTTTACAAGAATCCAGTACAATAAACAGCATTTTCTACACAAGTATGTATGTTGGGTAAGTATTAAAATATTTATATTTACTGCGCAAAATGCCTCTTGGGCACTGTTCTTGATCGTCCCTTATATTAGATGATGTTGTAGATGATTATGTTACCAGCACTAACACCATAAAGAAATAGGTATGAGATAAGGATATGCCTCACCACATGTCTTGGGAATTGACAATATGAACAGCATATGATGGAACTTTAGTTTACAGATTGACAAGCAGATACAAAAACATCTTGTAATAATTCTGCTTGTCATTACGTTACTTAACCCGTCAGTAACGCTTTTATGTGATTAAAGAAAAAGAGGGAGAAAGAAAAGAGCAAGAGAGGAAAAGAGGATAAGGTGAGAAGTGAGGCAGAAAGAGAAAGAAAGAAAAAGAGGGAGAGAGAAAAGATGGTGAGATAAGCGTTCATGTCATGAGGTAGGGTGAATGTAATATTTATTACGTGGTTAAAAATGTTAGTTGAAGATAGTGATGATATAGAGCAGAGTTAAAAATACAGTTTTAGCAATGGGATTATGTTCTGATGGTGAGATTAAAGAAAGAGAGAGAGAGAGAGAGAGAGAGAGAGAGAGAGAGAGAGAGAGAGAGAGAGAGAGAGAGAAAGAGAGAGAGAGAGGGAGAAAGAGAGAGAGACAGACAAACAGAGACATAAAGAAACAGAGAGAGAGAGAGAGAGAGAGAGAGAGAGAGAGGCAGACAGAGACAGAGAGGAGGGGAGAAAGAGAAAAAATAGCAGATGAGCTACTTTTGATACAGACACAACTAGTCTACGCTTTCAGTTTTTTTTTTCTGATAAAGTTTTCAGGAACATCCCAAAAAGTTTACCATTAATACCACTCCCGCTAATCATATGATTAATATTTTCGTGACAAAAGTGTCATATCTGGAGACATAAGTTTTGAAATATGTGTGTGTCATTATATTTTTAAGTAATACAGTCGGAATTATACGTAAACGTTTCTATAGAAACATAAATAGATATCTATGAAGAAAGAAGATATGGGTATTTGGATTTTCAATATGTCTTGAAAGAATTCTGAGTCTGAAATCATATATTGAAACCAATATTGTTATATTTGAGAAGGGTTAAAGTTAAGACTATAAACACGATCACCGACTCTTAGTCGCCTACATTACACCTGATTAATTATGTATTTTCCCAGTAATGATAATAGACACAGATACTCAAGATACGCAAGATATCCACCACCTTTCCAACAACTTTGGCCACCTTTTTGAATTGAATATCTTTATTACCCATGGACATTCTTATTTAATATAAAACAGCGCAGCATCTATGATGTTCGGAAATATTTTTTCACATTCAGAATTGTTGAAGCATAGCATAAACATCCGTGGCAGTTGTTATTTATCAGCACACAACAGTCAAAACTTTCATCTTCCCAAAATTTGCCAACACTACTCTTGATGTGGTTATGCACACTTTTTCATTTATGTTTCTTTTAATTTTGTGTTTTGTGCTTTGTTCTCTATACTGTTCATGCACTTGATGCTATGTTCTAGCCAGATTCGAACCACCTTGCTTGGATTTCTACCAAAATACTACAGTTTACACATATAGCCATAAAAGGCACAACCAAACCCTTGAGAGAATAGAATCCCCATGTGAACGTTTACGGCCAATCAGCATTGTTGGCATGTATCGATTAACGGCGGCGATCATTAATGGATTATGAAAATTTCGTCCATATGCAATTCGAAGTTTCTGGAATGTCGTGCTTAGGGTTATATAAAGTGACGATTTAAACTTCACACCAGAATCTTTGTTCCACGAGATGTGCACAAACTTCATGCTTATTTTTATGTAATACTCTGAAACGACATGTATTTTAATATCGACATTTAGCCATCTATCCAATTAATTAGTTTATTATCTTCTATTTCTATAATAATAACATAACAAATTTAAGAACGTTCTCTATATTTTTCATTGTTCAAGTTTTACATAAAGAAACGCAGAAATATTCTATTATTTGTTTCAGTCATTTGACTGTAGCCATACTGGAGCATCACCGTTAATCGAACAAATCGACCCCTGGACTTGTTCTTTATAAGCCTCGTACTTATTTTATCGGTCTCTTATGCTGAACCGCTAAGCTACGGGGACGTAAACACACCAGCATCGGTTGTCAAGCGATGGCGACGGGGACAAACACAGACATACGACATACACAAATACACGCACACGCACACACATGCAAACACATATATGACGGACTTCTTTCAATTTCCATCTACCAAATCCACTTACACGGCCTTGGTCGGCCGGAGGCTATAACAGAAGACACGTAACCAGCATTGTACAATGCACCTAGTACATATACAAGATAAAAACATTTAAATATAATAAATTTATGGAAATATATAATACTAGCAGTATCACCCGGCGTTGCTCGGGTTTGTAAGGGAAATAACTATATAAGCATTTTTAGAGAGTTATAGCCAAAAAATAGCAAAAAATGCATTAAAAATGGAAAAAAATGATGGTAAATTTTTTAAAAAATCGTTGACTCATCGTAGACATTTTTAGAGAATTACTTCCCTTATATAATAGCGAAAAAATGCATTAAAATGGAAAAAAATGATGGTAAATTTTTTAAAAAATTGTAGACTCATCGTAGACGCGCGCTAATACCCAGAAGGGCTCGATATGAATCACGACTATAAGATACCCGGTTTTGGTTAAACTGCACCGCAAAATGTGGGAGTAGTTAGGAATCTAAATCGCAGGAGACAGACACACAACTTGACTTTTATATATAAAGATTTGTATGCTCATTCTTGTCCACTAACCCAGTTTTTTTACTTAGTTATTTACTATCAATGATATATACTAATGACTACAACACACGTTTGGCTTTCATTCTCATTGTTCTATTCTTGATTTACAGCTGCTTTTTATCCCTTTTTTCACCGTTTTGCATTGAGTTGTAGTGCATTTGGATAATGTTTACAATAGGTTTATTATTATTATTATTATTATTATTATTATTATTATTATTATTATTATTATTATTACTATTATTATTATATTAAAACTCACAGCTTATTTTGCTGGGTATGATGGAAAGTGTCAGCTGTTCACAACCAGCAGAGTAATGTGACACTTGTTTACTGGTCATGCTTCAAGAATCCTGTGAAGAATTCTTGCAGTTCCAAGCAATGCTGTTTTTTATAGGTGTTCTACCTTCACACTTGCAGCAGTCTTTTTCAGCCATGCCGGTAGTTGAGTGCTGACACTTCCAAGTGCCCCAATTACAATTGGCATCACGTCTACTCTCTTCGTTGACCACAACCTTCGTATTTCCCACTTCAAATCGTCATAGTTTTTAATTTTCTTCTTATTTCAGATCGATCCTGTTGTCACCGGGGCATGCTATGCCGATTATCATTTAAGTTCTTTCTTTTTTATTCACCACAACAATGTCCGGTTTCCGATGTCTGGCCGAGTGATCGCACTGGATCATTGCATCCCACAGGATTTTGCAATTCTCATTTCCGGTGACTCCATATGGAGTTTTCTCATACCATGTCTTTACTCATGTAGACCGTGGTTGCCACAGAGCTCCCAATAGATCATTCTCGTCACATTGTCATGGCGTTTTTGTATTCGTATTGTGCCAATTTCTGGTATTCGCTAACGGGGTGCCATACTGTTTCACCCCCTCTCACCACACATTCTGCATTTGTCGCTATCAGTTGTGTTATCTGTTCTACACTTTATATTGTTGGTCCTTAATGCTTGTTCCAGAGCCGCGCATATGAATGCTTCTGTCTCTGTCTTCAGGTTACTCTTTCTCATTTATAACCCCCGGTCTTCTGTATCTGTCTTGGCGTTCACATCTCTTGTAAACAGACCGTACATTTTTTTCACCTTCCATGCTTTTTCGTTTCCTTTTTTTCATTTCTTCTTTAAATTTTTCTTTAGTTACACAATTTCCAGTGTTGATGACGCCAGCATTCTTCACGTGTTTCAACAGTGGTTCCACGGTATTATCATTATTATTACTATTGAGTGAGAGAGCAGTGCATGCCATCAAAGTGACACTGGTGTAAAATGTACGAAGCCTAGTATACCCATCATGACTACTCGTCTGATAAGGGTACACTAGTCACATGCATCACAACCATATATGCGCAACATGGTGATCTCATATCAAGATAAACAGCACATGACCTTGCAGGTGGGGTCCAGTTAGAATTTTCTTCTGGTCAAGTAACCCATTCCACTCAAAAGGTCCCTGAATAAGGATTGTTTAAGGATGTTGAACGAAACACCCATGTTTCCAGAGGTGAATTATTCAAACCCCAAAGAATCCATCTCAACACATGGCTATGATGCTCCCCGACTACTTCTGCTTGTGATTAGAGATGCACATATCGTCAGCCACTAATGGACATGCTCAACTGGTCAAGGTCAAACAACTGACAGGCAAATCTGTGATATTGAGCAGAATATTTGCTGTAGCCCATCCTTTATACCAAGACAAAACAATGTACATGATAACATTTCCAATCAGTTAAGATCAGAAGCCACGAGAGCCACTGCCTGATACTGCATCAGGGTATATTATTATTATTATTATTATTATTATTATTATTATTATTATTATTATTATTATTATTATTATACCCAACAAATTATACTGTTGGAAGAGAAAAATATCGTAACATCGGGCTAGAAGTAACCTTAGATGCCAAGAACTTTCCGAAGTACCCTAGCTGTCCCTAATAACACGGTTTTCTGCAGCTGTACTAAACTGGGTTTTATGACTATTTCCTTTATCCATCTGTTCAGATCTTTAGGAATAGTTCCCAATGCACCTATAACTACTGGGATAATTTTTACCCGCACTTTCCACAGTTTGTGTAATTCAGTGGATAGGTCCGTATACTTTGCTATTTTTTCTATATCTTATATTAATTTCTTCATCATTTGGGACTGTAAAGCCAATTATCTGGCACTTTCTATCACTTTATCTACTACTACTACTACTACTACTACTACTACTACTACTACTACTTTAGGCCGTCTAGATTTTATATCTCTGTCAGTCTGAATGTTAAAGTCCCACAACATCTTGTACTTCTTACTTTCTAGTACTTTAGTAGGTTCATACCATTTATCAGTATGTTCAAATCCTTGCTTTCTACATAACTCCTAGTGGATTACTCTCCCTAGATTGTCATGTCTTTTCTTGAATTCATTCTGTGCCAGTATACTACATTTACATACTATATGAGTTACGCTTTCCTCTTTCGATTTGAATAACATACATTGGGAATCTACTTGGTTTTTCTCTATCTAGGCTTTTATCCAATTAGTCTTTAATGCTATATGTACTCTAGCTAACGCTACGCAGTCTTCTATTGATATTAACCCTCTTTTGCCTTCCTTTCTAGGTAAGTATAATCTTGCTACTCCAGCCCTTGGGTGGAATCCTACATTCACATCGAATTCCTTCCTAGTTCTTCCGTCTAGCTTTGCTTCTTCAGTTTTTGTCCAATCTACAAAAACTGCTGTGTATCTAAGTAATAATACTGCCCAAGTATTTACAGCTTTCACTAGATTCGGACCCTTTAGATTTGACTTTATTACTTTCCTAACCCTTCCGATGTACTCCTTCTCAATTTTCGTTTCCATTTCTACAGCTAGTACTCGGTCAGATTGTAATACTCTTAGATACTTATAACTCTCTTCTCCTTTCAATGATTTAATATCTGGCCATCTGGTAATTTTAGACTCCTTCCTGAACCTTTCTTCTTTTTTCTAGCGGTAAAGTCTGGTTGTCAAGGTGCTCGGAAATGCTTTCTGAAAGCATTCCAGTGAATAGCTTCCACTAATGGTAGGCAAGTGATTGGTCTATCATTGCTAGCTGTATTAGTCTTGCTCTTATCTTTCATGAGCAGTGTCCTCCCTCTAGTCATCCGATCTGGTATTATTTCTCCATTAAGGCAATCCTGAAGCTTTTCCCTCAGCCTCCCATGCAAACTGTTAAATTTCTGTAGCCAGTACCCTTGAACTAAATCTGGTCTTGTGCTTCCAATTTGGCATTTTTCTAAAACTTTACTCATTAATGCACAAATTAGTCTTAGATCTGGCTGCTTCTCACTCACTACTTCTTCCCTCACTTTTTTTAACCATACTACATCCCTGTTATGAGTGACTCGCTTATTCCAAATTCTATTCCAGAACTTTCTAGCTTCTTCTGCATTAGGCGTCTCATCTTCAGTACTTAGTTCTCCACTATTTTTTGGTTATAAAATCTCCTCTGGTCTGCTTTAAATAGTATCTTCTGGTGATACTGATCTATTCTTTTCTTATATCTGGAGAGCTTGCCTGCTACTGCTATGATACGCTGTTTCAACTCTTCCATTATTGTCCCAAATCCTTTCTCTTTGACTAAGTATCTTTTCTCAAGGGAAGATTTGCATCTTGTGTTTCCTAAATTGTTCAGTTTCCAGACTTCTAGTCTACTCAAATCTTGTCTTAAAGTAGGCACCTTTGTTGTGATGAGAATTACGACGCCCCTTGCGAGAGATAGACCGGTCGAGTAAAGTATAAATAGTAACGTTCACAATGAGTTAAACGTTCGGAGTTCGGAGTCGTGTGAAGTTAGTGTTAGTTCGCAGTGAAGCCGGAAGGTATTGGTTGGTTAGTTCACAAGGAATATTGATTGTTGATTCGTTGCATTGATTTTACTGTTGTCTGGTTAACTTATTTATTGTACGTAACAAATTATGTTACAACAACTTTATTTTGTAGTCTCCTTTTCCGCATTTGCTCTTTTAAAAATCTTCCCTATGAGATATCTAATCTTCTGGTGACTACTACCTCTCCTGCATAGTTCAGTAAACTAATGTCTCCTATGTTTTTAGTATCTATCGTACTGATAGCAGAAACTACTTCCCTAGTTATTTCTAGCAGCTTCCTTCTGTTGGTGCCTTTTAAAGCTGGCAATCTTTTTTTACTTCTTTACTCATTACTTCCTACAATTCATCTAAAAATATTCTGATCTTCCTCACTTAAATCACCACTTAAGGCATTGATGCCAGTTGTCCCTTCCTTATTGGTAGCTCTATTATTATTTTTCCTTTAGGTTCTTCTTTGGTTTGAGCTGTATATCTTATGCTGTTGTTTGTCTTTCCTCCTACCTGGTATTCCTTTTACAGTTCTTTTGTGATCTCTTTCACCTCCAATTTTGTCATCCATTTTCTTCTCCTAATAGCATTAGCTTGATCAACTAATCTCTGATCAGTTACTTTAAAAATACCCTTCTCTACGCAAAGTGTTAACATCTATTGTCTATAACCCCTTCATTTAGGTTAATTTTCTAAGTAGCATTGCATCACTATACTGTTTTCTTCGCTGGTCTACTTCCACCTTACTCTATTATTTATTGATGCTGTATTAGGATAACAGCTCTGGCCAGTCTGCATCTTTACTGAACCACTGCCGAGCGAGAGGCCTTCCTTTAAAGGTCCAGCTTAATTTTCGCTGTTACTATCAAAGTTTCCGCAGAAACAGTTTATGAGAGACAGGAATTTCCGTAGGAACTCCTGTCTCTCATAGTTTCATGCAACTTTCTATTGCATCATTTTTTAAAATTTTGTGCAGGCGGGGTGGTGTGTGCTGCATTTTATTATTGTTATTATTATTATCTCTCTATATATAAACGGCAGTTTGTCTGTGCGTGTTTCTGTGTGTCTGTTTGCTTGTACCCTCACCCTGACCACGGCTTTCAACCGATTCTGATGAAACTTGACACACACATAGCCCAACGTCATAATTCAAAACTAACGCAGCCAAAATTTTGAAAAGTTCCCCCAGTTCTGAAAAAAATCGATACATTCGACATGGGGTCGAAAATCAGAAACACGAACCACAAACTATCTAGGGGACGCAACTCCATCCTTTTTTAACTCTCAAAAAAAAATTTACCATCATTTTTTTCCATTTTTTTGCTATTTTTTGGCTATAACTCTCTAAAAATGCTTTATAGTTATTTCCCTTACAAACCTGAGCAACGCCGGGCGATACTGCTAGTTATTATTATTATTATTATTATTATTATTATTATTATTATTATTATTATTATTATTATTATTATTAAGTGGGTGGTGAACTGGCTGAATCGTTAGCAACCCGTGCAAAATGCTTAGTGGCATTGTGTCCAGTTCTAGTTCCTAGTTCAAATTACGCCGTGGCCGACCGCGCCTTTCACTCTTTCGGGGTCGATAAGATAAATATTAGTCAAGTACTGGGTTCATGTAATCAACTTATCCTCTTCCCCAAAATTTCAGGACTTGTGCCTTCAGTAGAAAGGATTATCATTACTATTATTATTATTGTTATTGTTTGATAATAATGTTAATTTCATAATGCTTGTAGCAAATAAAATATATCTTTGTGATGTTTCTTTTTTGTGATTTTGTTTTCCTTAGACATTTCACTGGATTTACAGTTGCTGGACTTATTTTAGATGTATTTGGCTATAGATGGAGTCTTACCCATTTAGCAATTCTTATATTATTTACTGTAAGTAGCTCTGTTGCTTTATTAGTATTTCATTCTTTCCTTGACAAAAATAATACAACTCAATGTATTACACACACGAGCGCGCGCGCATATATATGGTCCCAGTACAGTTCCCTGAGGGATTCAGCTGAGAATTGATGTCTTCCCAGAGAGGGCACGATTATCTGCAAGTCTCTGACTTCTACTTCCTAAAACGTTATGCAGTCAATCACCTAGTTTTTCAGTGATACCAAGGTCACACAGTTTGTTATATATCCCATGATCATCTTTGTCGGAGGCCTTAGCAAAGTTGAGATATATCATTTCCACATTTGAACGGCTGAGCTGTTTTTTCAGTACCCACTCGAAATGCTGTAGTAGCTGTGTGAGGCAGCTCCTTCCTGAATGGAAGCCATGTTGCGTGTTTGTGAGCAAGATATGTTCCTCTAATAACACAACAAGCCTCCTTCTGACAATGAGTTCCATGACTTTACTAACATATGAAGTTAGAGAGGATAGGCCTGTAATTTTTAGTATCTGCTCTTCTTCCTCCTTTGTGAACAAGGCATATTATATCTTCTTTTAACATTTTGGGAGGCCCGCTCCAGCAAGGAAGCCATTATCATTATTATTATTATTATTATTATTATTATTATTATTATTATTATTATTATTATTATTATTAATTAATTTATTTATATATATATATATATTAATTTATTTATTTACTCATTTATTTTTGCGATCAGAGTTCCATTTTGCAGGAACCTACTTTGCGTTTCACACTTCAGAGAAAATATTATTTGTAAAAATCGTATCCACTGAGATAGTCATGCGATACGCCTCGAAGTGTTTAGAAGATATCAAAAAGATAAACAGAAGACATACAGTCTAACTCGGATATTTGTTGTGCCTTGAAAAAGAATATCCAGAAAAATGACAATTCCACATACGCATACATTTGTAAACACAGACGTTTGAGACAGTTTCAACTCAAGCTTTGCAAATGTTACCAACCGAAGAGATGAATTCAACTTGGAAAAGCACCCTGAAAAAATAAATAAAAGCAAGGAAGAGAAGTATGCCATAAAATGTTCTGCAACTTCATCTGACAATTCTTTCAAAGAAATTTACCAAGAGGCAGGACATAGATCTATCTCTAGGTTTTGAAGACTGGATACGACATAGGAAAATAGGCAAAGCTGATGCGTCATATATCAGTTCATATAGTTGTGCCGCGATACAGAGGATTAAATAACACGATGGCTACAGAAAATGTTCTGTTCATGGTGATACAAACATGAACTCATTGTGATCTGTACAGCATAGTATGAGCATAAAGTGAGTCCTGAAGTTAGTTTTCTGGCATATTCTATCCAGGATTAGTTTATCCAGAATATTTGCGCTAGGTTATTATTTGAAGATTTAGTTATTAGTTATATTAGGTGAACGATTGCATAGAGGCCTCCTCCTTCATTTCTGTTGCTAGTGTTTTTAACAATGTTATGATCATGAAGATGATGTCTCTGATGATGATGTTGATGTGATTTGTTTCTTTTACAGACTTTAATTTTGACATATCAGATATTGTCAAAATATTTACCAAAGATTGAAGATTTTAGAAAACTATGGAGCAACAAAGACGAAGGAAAACATCTTCTGAATTCCAATACACACCAACTTCATGACCGTCCCTGAATGTCAAAGACTTAACAACTTTTCCATTAACGTCGTAGTGGAAATCTACTGCTGCACACGCAAATTCTTGCTGTTTTTATTATTATTAGTTAAAAGGTTGTTGGGTTGGTAAAATCTGAAAAGCGTTGGGAAAAATGCCTTGCGTTGATTGTTCCGTTTCTAAATATTTTGAGATCAAACACTTCCGAGGGTAATTTTGCCTTTCATTCCTCCGAGACAAATAAGTTAAAGTACAAGACAAGCACTGGGTTAGATTTAATTGACAGATCCTTTCCTCTAATTCTTCAGGTTCTTTGCCTATAATAGAAACAATTATTGTTATTGGTTGAAAGGAAAAAGCATAGGACACAAACATGTGGAATTTGCTTTCACTTTACATTCTCATTTCAAATCCTATCATGGTCAACTTTGCTTTTCATCTCTCCAGGGTTGATAAAATGAAGTACCAATCAACTTATGTGGTCAATTTAGTAGATTAACCACTTTTCTAGAATTTTGGTATTGTACCTAAGTAAGAAATTATTACTATTATTATTATCATTATTATTATTTTATTATTATTATTATTATTATTATTATTATTATTATTATTATTTTGTTTTTTTCCTCTTTCAAATTTGCTTCCATTTCTTGCCGAGTGTCTGCCCGACTCCTAGGGCAAAGAAACTCATAGTTTACATTGGTAGGCCATTAAACTAAACTCAATAGTTCGTTCATTTTTTTTTTAAGTTAAATTAAAATACATGGGTAGTAATAGTTCTCACATCGACAATGCTCTTCTCAATACGTGTGATGTACCAGTTAAGACAATCTTTTGCACTTCTTGCAGGGATGGTAAGCCAGGGATCATTCTCATATAATTTTCGGTTCCCTTCTTGATCATTCCTAGTGCTCCTACGATCACTGGTATTGTAACCGCCTTGAGATGCCACATTTTCTCAATTTCAATGAGTAGGTCTTTATATTTTCTGAGCTTGTCAAACTCTTTCGCCGAGATATTATGATCACAGGGGATGCTCATGTCGATCAATAAGCAAACTTTATTGTTTTGGTCTTTCACAACAATATCTAATTTATTGGCTTTGATGGTTCGGTCTGTATGTACTGGAAAGTCACACAGAATGGTTACATTTTCTCCTTCAGTTACAGCTTCAGGGTGGTGATTATACCACTTGTCGGCAGTTTTGATATTGTAATGCCGACTTATTAGCCAGTGTAGATATTGGCCAACTCTGTCATGTCTTAATTTATAGAAGGAATGTCCCCTAGAGCCATTACTGCGAATGATGGAGGCGTTTCGCATGATCTATGGGGCGAAAGAACAGCTACCGCGTACGCAGATGATATCACCATCATCGTTTCCGATGAAAGGAAGCTACCTGGTATAGAAAACCCCATCAAAGGATACGAAGCGGTGGCAGGAGCAGTAATCAATCAAGAAAAGTCAGTCGGTTTGCAACTCGGCACCTGGAGGGGCAAGTCGATGCTAAGGCTTAAGCACCACTGGCTCTACCTGGATGGTGAGCAGGTGTGGTCACTGCACATGAGGTTTTTCTTCCCTCAATTGGCATCCCCACAGGATATTGGTCCATAGATCAAGCGTAGACCTATGTAGAGCGAGTGTCGATAAGCACTCAGGCTGCTCTCCCGAGTGGCCAATACCGGCAGCAGGAGTTCCACAGCGGATCTCTATAGCGAGCTGGTAGAGTTTATGTCAGACGATGTCCTGTGGGAGACTCTGGGAGTCGATGGAAATCAGTTGACCACACTGTTTATGACAACCTTTGGATTAGGGTAGATGGTTAATTACCAGAAATATCTGGCCTGGTTGTGCTATCGATCAGCTTTACCTGTTCGAGAGAGGTTATCGAGGCATGGTCGTGCCGATCTACCGACATGCCCGAGCTGTGTGCAGGACAGTGAAA
>NC_043005.1:22653820-22668820 GCF_006345805.1 Octopus sinensis | reverse complement strand
TCGTGACCAATGCCACTATCCCCTGACTGGCCCCGGTGCCGGTGGCACGTAAAAAGCACCCACTACACTCTCGGAGTGGTTGGCGTTAGGAAGGGCATCCAGCTGTAGAAACTCTGCCTGACCAGATTGGAGTCTGGTGCAGCCGCTGGCTCTCCAGACCTCAGTCAAACCAGCCAACCCATGCCAGCATGGAAAACGTATGTTAATTGATGATTATGATGATGATGATGAAACATAAGCACACACGTACACATGCACATGCGTGCGACAGGTTCCTGCATAGTTTCCCTCTCCCCAGATTCTACCCACAAAAATATGCTTGCTTAAGGTGTCATGCAGTGGCATTGAACTCAAAACCAGCTGGTATGAACATACAATGTGAATTGATTAAACATTCTGGGTTAAAAAGAGTCCCGAACTGTTCATGTAATATTCTTGCAATGGAGGTAATCCGAAGATGTTTGAAATGAAGAATTTACCGTTTTTTATAAATGCACAATGTCACTTTGTGTATAATGTGATCTGCAATTTGAATACTGAAAATGAATGTGAAAATCTTGCTCTTTTGCATTATAGAATACACCATGCAAAACCATTAAACAGTTGTTGAATGTGAAAAAGGTAGTTTATATATTGTAGCATGTCCTGCTAAAAATAGCATGTAAAAAATTCCTCAAATTTTAAAAAGGGAACCTATTATCTTAAAAAGAGAAGGATACGTATGAATTCAGAATAACTGGAGGGATGGTCATGATTTGAATGTTTTTGATTATGTTTGCTCAGCTGAGTTTGCCTGCGGTTAAAGAACAATGTAACAATGCAATATCCATTTTCAAGTCTGAAAGCAGTTTGTTGAGGGCCAATTTGGTTACTACATTGAACAGAATGAATAGCTACGTAGAGGCTTTATTTGATTGTTCAGGCCTCACATAAGACAAATTCTGTCAAGCTGTAAATTCTTTTGTCATATTTGAATATTTGGTACAATATTTATTAAATGATAACAATGGAAGTCCAAAATAGAAAATATTAAAACAGAAGCATTGAGGAAAAAACCCCCATAATAACTAACTGTAAAAATGTTCAGGAAAAAAAGAATATCCCATCTGACAAAGTAGCCTGACTATAGACAATATAAAATCTTACCCCAGAGTCTTCTACAAGTTTGCCAAAGAAACAGACTCAGTTCACTGCAGGGTAGGGTCACTCCTCGAAAAAGATGGTTCCTTCACAGGAAACCAAACGAGGATAAGTGAAATACTAAATGAGCAATTCAAAAGTATTTTCTCTTCACCCCAGGACACTTGCAAGTCAGCAATCCAGCTGACGTTTTCGCCACTGCAGGTATAAAAACAGTAGCAGTGATGATTATTGATTACATCAATATAAAAGATGATGTGATAAGAGCTATAGATGAAATAAACCCGAACTCAGTTACTGGCCCTGATGTATTCCCAGCAATAATTAAAAAATCACGTAAGCGAGTCCTAGTAAGACCACTACAGTCCCTCTTCCAGAGCTTCCTTGCAACTGGCAAACTTCCATGTAAGCTGTAGGAAGGTAAAATATACCTTATTTACAAAGGAGGTAGCAGAGGCCAAGAACTACAAATCTATCTCTCTGACCTCGTACATCAGCAAAGTCATGGAAAGAATACTCAGAAGAAAAATCTTCCTTGAGGAAAATGACTTGCTGACTGACATCCAACATGGTTTCCGATCAGAAAGAAGCTACCTGACTCAGCTCTTACAACACTATGACTGGGTGTTGAAATATCTGCTCAATCACTCAAATGTGGATGTGATATATCTTGATTTTGCAAATGCTTTCAATAAAGTCAATCATGGAATGATATGTCCCAAACTGCGTGATCTCGGCATAGTCGTGAAACTGGGAGAATGGCTGCATGACTTTCTGAAGGATAGAAGTCAGGTGGTAGTAGCCGATGGGGTCACCTCCGATGACAAGCAAATAGTGAGCGGTGTTCTGCAAGGCACTGTTTTGGGGCCACACTACTGTTCATAATGGTCCTCTCAGATATGCTGTCAGCCACACAGAGAGCCACGATCACAAGTTATGCAGATGTTACAAAAATCTCACGTGATGCAGAACCCCGAAGGTGCTATGCACCTACAATGCGAGTTGGATGAAATATACAAGTGTGCTGAGAAGAATAGCATGTAGTTTAATGCTGAAAAGTTTCAAGGTTTGTGCTATCAGCATGCACTATTAAATTTAATTCTATTAAACCAATCAATTGCCTTATAGGAATTAGACCAGAGTTGCAATCTTACATTATCTTTAAGAACAGGAATATACTTATCTAAAATTGCTTTACTTTAGGGTTACTATAAAAATTCTCCTTATGATCTTTTAAAATAATTCTGTCTTTTAGGAACAAAAGGTTCAGTTTTATCATCTAATTAGTAATTTTCCATAATTTGTTTAGAAATTAAGTTTGTAGTTCTTAACATACTCGTTTTAGAGATTTTATAACTTTTAGCAATTTTTTTTTCAAAAGCTCATGGTAGTAGTTTATGTCCAGATTATACAAGTTTCCAATCTTATCTGAGTAAACAATTACTCTGCTTTTATTTCCAAGTTCTGATATGATGCATTTAAGTTCTTTCAAGTGTCCATTACCTCTAAGGGGATACGTTTTAAATTTTACATTTCTAATAATCTTCCATAATTCATCCTCAAAACTGGCATGGTAACCATTTGGTAACAGGTATTTTTTGATCTTAAATAATCCACTTATAAATTGGTCCTTTTCTTCAGTTATGCTACTTGTTCGTTATCATATTTTTTATCATAATGGCAAGCCTTCTATCTAAATCTATGGATAAATCCCATTGTTTTTCGAATAAGGTCCTTCATATATTCCTTTCTGGTTGGAATCGGAACATCTTTCCTAGAAACATCCACTTCAATTTTCTCCATTTTTTTTTTTGGTTGCGATTTATATTCTATCTATCCTAGGAAGGGACTTTCCTGGTTTAGAAGGCGGTCTTTATAGGGATGATGCCCCTTTCACCGTTAATATCCATAACAGGTTAATATCCATAACATATATCAAACTCTAGTCTTAGGTATATTAACTTTGAAAGCAACCATCCTGGTTCTGTGAAAAATTTTAGTTTAAATTTATCATTTAATAATGAGGTTTTCAATAAAAATGTCGACTATTATAATGTCGCACTAAATAAAGCTGGATATAAATGGAAATTGGTATATTGTCCTGATGATATTGGTACTTCTAACGACCTAGTTGTTTCCCATACTAACATGGATTGGAGAATAATAACAGGAAACAGTTATATAAATCGAAATATATTAAATATAGGAATATTAAAAATCAATATCAAAAGCAAAATATGAGTATTATGGGAAACAATGTACTACTTTATTCTTCTGACCTTTCTAGTACAATCGGGAGTAGGAGTAAAAAGATTAGAAAACAAACACCATATATATACAATAATGGTCGTAATGCTTCTTCTAATGAGGACGAAAGTGTTTGGTTTATTATTCCATTCGCGAAATAGATTAAGAGTATACAAACTATTTTCCAAACATTTTTACAAAAGAAAATAGATACTATGATATTAACCCTTGGCTCTTTAGAATTGGTCATTCTGTATCTAGTAATTTATACCAGATTATACCCTCGATTAACGAGAGAAAATTGTATTATTTTTATGGTAATGGTAGTAAATGCCATTCTATTAATGCCAATGGAATAAATGTAAGAAAGGAGAGTGAACATTGGACATCTAATGTGCAAAGGGAAGCTACTCGAGTAAGTCCTATCCTAACCTCTTGAATGTATGTAATACTACAAACAGTAAAAATCTAATTTTTATCAATGAGAAACGGAATAATAATGTGAAGGATACAGATAATACTCTTTGTGACTGCAGGGTTAAAAGTAAATGTTTATTTAAGAATTATTGTAAACGAAACGATGTTGTTTACAGGTGCAAGTTATATTCTAGAGGTAGAAATTACGTTTATATTGGTGCTACGCAAAATTTTACTAAAAAAACATATTTCAAACCATATTTACACCTTTAATAATAAAAACAGGTTTGCTTCCACTAGTCTTTGTAAATTTATTTGGGATTTGAAAGATACCAAAACAAGCTTTTCAGTAGATTGGGAAATTATGAGTAGGGTTACTACTTATAAACCAGGAAAGTCTTTCTGCATTTTCTGTTTAGAAGAACTGTATTTGATTTTATTTTCTAGATGTCTATTTAATACTAAGATGAAAATGGGATTTTCTTGTGTTCATGCATCAAAATGGACATTTAGGAACTATCATAAGGTTTATAGTAATCATTGATAACTGCTTATATTAAAGATATTTACATTTAAATAAGAATAAAAATATATATTTATATATATGTGTGGGTGTGTGTGTATGTATATAATGTGTGTATATATATGTATATATGTATACATATAATATATATATATATATATATATATATATATATATATATATATGCATATATATGTATACTTATATATGTTTATATATATATATGTATACTTATATGTGTGTGTATATATATATATATATATATATATATATATATATATATATATGTATGTATGTATATATGTATGTATGTGTGCATGTATGTATGTATATGGAGAAATAAATTGAAAGGTATAATGAATAAGCACTCCAATCGTTTAAAGCCACTTTATATCATTCCTAAATTATCATAAATCAAATATAAATATAGACTAGCTTAAGGTGACCCGCTCTACGTGCGGGTGAGGTTGTGGTTGTTACTTTCTGTTGCTTCCTTTCTGTTTCTTACCACCACATTCTCTTACCTCCCACATTCTCCCACATTTCCCACTCTCTTACTCCTCCTTTCTCTCGGACTTTCCCTCGCTTTCTCTTACTCTTTATTTTTCTCTATCTTCCTCTCTGCTATTTATAAAAAAATTAGATTTCTGCGTTTAAATTACAAATGGGCTTCCACCTTACCATGTTGAAAATTTGATATATTGGTGGGTGTGTGTGTATGTATATAATGTGTGTATATATATGTATATATATGTATACATACATATATATATATATATATATATATATATATATATATATATGCATATATATGTATACTTATATATGTTTATATATATATGTATACTTATATGTGTGTGTATATATATATATATATATATATATATATATATATATATGTATGTATGTATGTGTATGTATATATGTATGTATGTATGTATGTATGTATGTATGTATGTATGTATATGGAGAAATAAATTGAAAGGTATAATGAATAAGCACTCCAATCGTTTAAAGCCACTTTATATCATTCCTAAATTATCATAAATCAAATATAAATATAGACTAGCTTAAGGTGACCCGCTCTACGTGCGGGTGAGGTTGTGGTTGTTACTTTCTGTTGCTTCCTTTCTGTTTCTTACCACCACATTCTCCCACATTTCCCACTCTCTTACTCCTCCTTTCTCTCGGACTTTCCCTCGCTTTCTCTTACTCTTTATTTTTCTCTATCTACCTCTCTGCTATTTATAAAAAAATTAGATTTCTGCGTTTAAATTACAAATCGGCTTCCACCTTACCATGTTGAAAATTTGATTGAAATCGGGCAAAAGGTGTCCGATCTACACCACCAAGTGTCCCTCAAAATCAATAAAATCCCAGTTTTCACACCAAAGCAACTACTGTAGCGCCACAAAACTTCTCCCAATAAATTTCCCCCCTCAAATTACCCCCTCCTGTAAATTTGAATCCCCTTCCAGCCCCATTTAGACCCCTTTTATCATAAAAATCCAATTTGCGTCTACGTTCGCCTTCTTCATTTTATAGATAGGATTAGATGCCAATCGCGCCAATCTGGAGGGGATTAGAGCCCCCTTGAATCTTCTCACCATAGCAACCGCATCTTTCCAGATGGTGAGTTTTAACCTACTCAGCTCTCTGCCACATCACGCCTTCTATGCCTGTGTCAATTTTCAGCTCGGTATGACCACTGGTGTGGTCGCCAATCTCTGACGTTGCAAAACGTGCACACAATTTTGATCCAAAGCCTCTTTTATATATATAGATAGCAGTGAAACCCGGTCTTGCACGGGATTAAAATAGTTTATCATTGTTTTATTTGTTTCGGTATTATAACTCGATTTCATTCGGGTCTACGGGGGCCACACTTTGAAGATGAGGAATTTTGCCCCAGAGGCCACACCTTTCAATTGAGCAAACTCAAAGTTGCTATGCAAACTCGCCAGGACTTTTAACATAGGTGTGCAAATTTTCCACTTTTGCCTGTATAACTGCTTGTGAGACAACGTCTGCCCTTTTCACAAATATGTAGTAGACCTACAGAGATACCCGACCTTACTTGGGATTAAAATGGCATAGTTTTTTCTTGTTTTACTTGTTTGGTTAATATAAGCCGATTTCATTCGGATATAATCGGGCCACATTTTAAAAGATGGGAAATTTTGTCCTATAGGTCACGCCTTTCATTTGAGGAAAAAAATAGTTGCCATGCAAACTCGCCAGCACTTTTAACATAGGTGTGCATATTTTCAGCTCAACCGACCACATAATGCACACATAATATATATATATATATATATATATATATACGCATTAAATATAAATATGTACATATATACCCATTATATATATGTGTGTGTGTGTGTGTGTACGCATTATATATACGAATTATATATATATATATAATACAGACATATACACTTTGTATATATACATTATATATACATATTTATATATAGATAGAGACACACACACACATACACACATATAAATTAACCCAATAAATATCTGATTCATAATATTTGTTCTCATGATTGTGTGGTGGTGGTGGCGATAATAAAATCCTCTATGAATGCAGACAGACGTAGAGAGAGAGAGAGAGAGAGAGAGAGAGAAAGAGGGAGGCGGTGAAAGAAAGAGTGACAGCGCTGGCGAAGGCGACGGGGGAAAGACAGTAGTAGCTATCGTTATAGAGAAAAAGTGATAGGAAGGGAGGAAAGAGAAAGAGACGGAGGAAGCCAGGCAGATAAGAGAATAAGAGAAGACTTGTCAAAGTGTGCATTTTTTGCCCCAGTATCGACACCTTTTAAGATAGTTATTTCTAACCTAGCCCACTTACATCATCACCCCATTTTACATGTCCCTGTAAATTTTGGAGTCAATCCGACGGGATCTAGTGCCTTTTAACCCGTTCCAATGCCAAAACCAGACAAACAAACTTTTCGCATTTCAGATTTATAGATATTAATTAAAACAACAGGGCACCCAATGGTAAAATCCAGCAGTATAAAATATACACATATACACGAAAAAAAGGTGATAAAACCTAAAAAGGTAGTACGAGTGAAGTTGAATATATGGAATATATCAAATATATGGAATAATTTAATGCATAGTAAAAGTGACTAAAAATTTAAGGCAATGGAGCTAGAATAATATAAATATAAATAAATGATTATAAATTTTTAGATGCTTATATTATGCATTAATTCCATATATTTTTCTTCATTTGATTTCACTCGTATTCCCTTTTTAGGTTTTATCACATTTTATTCTTATATATGTGTATATTTTACACTGTTGGGTTTTACCATTGAGTGCTCTGTAGTTTTAATATATATTTCTATTTGATTTATGATAATTTGAGTATGATATAAAGCGGTTTTGACCAATTGGAGCATTTGTTCAGTATACCTTTCAATTTATTTCTCCTTTCGCCTTGGTGTCACCTGAGCACTTCCAGCTGCAGTCCTACTTTTACTTTTATTCTTCGGTTTAACGAAATTACTTTTCGGTTTAACGAAGTTATAAAATTATCTTCTTATATATGTACATGTATATATATATCTGTATCTATCTATCTATATCTATCTATCTATCTATCTATCTATCTATCTATCTATCTATCTATCTATCTATCTATCTATCTATCTATCTATCTATCTATCTATCTATCTATCTATCTATCTATCTTTATTTTTTTATTTATTTTTTTTTCTTTTCTTCCCTTTTACGATCCCTCTTGATCGAAAACCTACGCAACCCCCTTTTTTTCATCCCCCAAAAGAAAAGCTCTACCTTGTAACTTGTCCCATCTGTGTGCAGCCCTGTGTGGCCAATAAAGAAACATATCTATCTATCTAGGCAAGTTTTGTCTAGCGAATGTTTTAAAAAAAGATGGGTGAATGTAGCAAGAATGGCACGTATGAATGACGAAGCCACCTTGAGCATAGTCCTATGAACCCAGAAATCGAAAACAGAGAGTTGCTTATTTGCAAAAAAAAAAAAAAAAGAAATATAAAATGTGACTTCATTGACCGAGGTTACCGTGGTCTTTCCGTAGGCTTTTCTTTCCACGGGTAAACCTCACCTGTCCCCCCTTTACACTTCATATTGACATTTCTGTGATAACGATCCCTATTGATCAATTTTTTTTTCCTCTCCCCCCCCCCTTTTTTTTTTAACCCCCCTTTTTTTGTCCTCTTTCTCTCCTTTTACGATCCCTTTGATCGAAACTCCCCCTTCCTTTTTTTTTTTTTTTTAAACCTTCAAAAGAAAAGCTCTACCTTGTAATTTGTTCTATCTGTGTGCAGCCCTGTGTGGGTAATAAAGAAACATATCTATCTATATATCACTGTGATACACGATCCCTATTGATCGTTTTTTTCCCTCTTCCCCTTTTTTCCTCTTTTTTCTTCTTTTTTCATTTTTCTTTTCTTTTGTTCCTTTTCCCTTTTTCTTTTTCCTTCTTTTTTTTTCTTTTTTTCTTTTTTTTGTTCTTTTTTTTCTCTTTTACGATCCCTTTTGATCGAAAACCTACACCACCTTTTTTTTTCTCCCCCAAAAGAAAAGCTCTACCTTGTAACTTGTCCCATCTGTGTGCAGCCCTGTGTGGCCAATAAAGAAACTTATCTATCTATCTATCTATCTATCTATCTATCTATCTATCTATCTATCTATCTATCTATCTATCTATCTATCTACCTACCTATCTATCTATCTATCTATCTATCTATCTATCTATCTATCTATCTATCTATCTATCTATCTATCTATCTATGGGCTTGTGTCGAACAACTGCTGTCACGTGTGGGACGAGTCGGTTTATCAGCTGAGTCTATCGTCAATATTGTCACGCCTCCTTCCTTCAAACGGGAAGGAAGAGCTATTTTCATCATCCTTGTGGCTATGGCGAAAGAATGTATCTGGTGGACGCGTCTGAAAGGATTGGAGACAAACACTTTCCTCTCTGGTCAATCTCTCATCAACTTCTTCAAGTACCACTTGAAAAGGAAAGTGAGAGTAGAGAGGCAAGTTTTGTCAAGTGAATGTTTTAAAAAAGATGGGTGAATGTAGCAAGGATGGCACGTATGAATGACGAAGCCACCTTGAGCATAATCCTATGAACCCAGAAATTGAAAACAGAGGGTTACCGACTTGCAAACAAATGTGGTAACATATAACAATATTGACCAAGGTTACCGTGGTCTTTTTCGTAGGCTTTTCTTCCCACGGATAAACCTTACTTGCTTTCCCCTTTACACCAAATATCATAACACTGTGATACATGATCCCTATTGATCGTTATTTTTTTTTTTCCTCTTCCCCTTTTTTTCCCTTTTTTCTTTTTTCATTTCTCTTTTCTTTTGTTCCTTTTTCCTTTCTTTTTTTTTCTTTTATTCTTTTTATTTTTTATTCTATTTATTTTTTTCATTTTTTATTTTTTTGTTTTTTTCTTCCCTTTTACGATCCCTCTTGATCGAAAACCTACGCCACCCCCTTTTTTCATCCCCCAAAAGAAAAGCTCTACCTTGTAACTTGTCCCATCTGTGTGCAGCCCTGTGTGGCCAATAAAGAAACTTATCTATCTATTTTTTTTTTCCTCTCCCCCTTTTTTTTAACCACCCTTTTTTTTGTCCTCTTTCTCTCCTTTTATGATCCCTTTTAATCGAAACTCCCCCTTCCTTTTTTTTTTAAACCTTCAAAAGAAAAGCTCTACCTTGTAATTTGTTCTATCTGTCATAACACCATCAATGAACTATTGTGTATCATAATGGCACGAGCAAACATGTGCTGAACCTGTTCATTTTTTATATGTAGCTATGACAGTTTCTACGGAACACTTGCGTTAAAAAAAAAAAAACACTTCTGAGTTTGTCGTAGGTTAGCCTACACGTTGTTAAATAACTTCCTTTTGTAATTCTCCCTGACGATATACTCAATTCAATTGTTTTGAATATGGAATTTTATTTCTGAAATTAAGAATTGTTTATGGAAACAGCTGTAGGTGGGAATTTCTGTCTGAATTTGAATGACTTTAAATAAAAACATCGGAACATAAATTTTTATCCGCTTTTTTCATTTTCTTATATATATATATATGAAGACTGAAACATATGACCATATACAAACATGAACACACAAACACATAAATATGAAGAATACACGCACACACGCACACATACATGTATGCATCCATACCTACCTACCTACCTACCTACCTACCTACCTACCTACCTACATACATACATACATACATACATACATACATACATACATACATACATACATACATACAGTTGCTACGAGGGTAAAAGTGATGCCTTAGATAGAAACAACCACAAAGATATCAAACAGCTGGATCTGGTTATAAAAATTGCAGAGAGAGTTATAGCTCAAATTGATTGGGAATAGAATTAAACTAGATGAGATGCAGTTTGGTTTTGTGCCTGGGAAGAGTACTACAGATGCCATCATCCTAGTGAGATAGCTCCAGGAAAGGTATTTGGCCAAAAGTAAGCCATTGTACTTACCTTTTGCTGAAAGGAGAAATCTTTTGGCAGAGTCCCCTGCTCTGTTATCTGGTGGTCTCTAAGTAAGTTAGGAATAGAAGAGTGGCTTGTTAGAGCTGTATACGCCATGCCCAGTGGGGCTGTCAGTACAGTTGAAGTCAGCCACGAATACAACGAAGAATTTAGCGTTAAGATAGGGGTTCACCAGGGTTCAATTTTCAGCCCACTCTTATTCATCATAGAGTCCTTCAGGCCGTAATACAGGAATTCAAAACTGGATACCCATCAGGAACTACTACACATTGATGACCTTGCTCTTATTGCAGAATCTGTAGCAGATTTGGAGAAGAAATTCCAGGTGTAGAAGCAAAACCTGGAATCAAAGGGCCTTAAAGTTAATCTAACAAAGACCAAAGTTGTTGTTAGCAAGAAAGCAGATAAGACTCTCTTTCCATCAAGTATATGGCCAGGCTCAATATGTAGGAAAGGAGTTGGAAGTAATTCTTTTCACTGCACCCAGTGTAGACTCTTATGGACACATAAGAGGTGCAGTAGAATCACTGATAGATAAACAGATTTGATTTTCTTTGTATGTGGCAGAAGTGCTGGAACAATAAGCACTAAGATCACACAGGAATGCAGAAGACATGCATAGACTAGAGAGAAATGAATGTTGTGTGCTCTGTTGGATGTGCAACATTATTACACATGTACAACAAAGTGAAAATGTCTTGAGATAAAAGTTGGGCATAAGAGAAATCAAATGCAGTATACGAGAGAGAAGACTACATTGCTTTGGACATGTGATGCATATGAATGAAGACAGCTGTATAAAGAAGTATTGCTCACTGAAAGTGGATGGTGTCTGTGAAAGAGGGAGACCCAGGAAGACATAGAATGAAGTGGTGAGGACCGATCTCTGGGCGTTGGGCTTCACAGAGGAAATGACATTGGATCAAGATGTCAGGGGATATGAGGTTCTTAAGAAGCGAGACTGAGTTCTAGAAGCACTGTGTGTTCCACTCACATGTAACTATAAAACTTTCCACACACGCTACCCCAACAAACCAGACTATATCTCTTCCTCACATTTCCTCTTTCATGCACTAGGCTTACCTCTCACTCCCCAATCCTCTCCTCACGGCCCTGCTCACTGTACATTTGCCATCCCAGGTTTTCACCAGTCACTGCACTACTCTTGGCCCTTATGCTTCTTTGGCAATACCCTGCCACTTATATTATGACCTCCATACCTTTACGTTATGCCCTGGCACTTGCCACAACCTATCGCTCTCTTCCTTTACCTTACCATCTCATTTGTGTTAACAACAAACAAGATGAGGACAAATATCCATCAAATGTAAATAATGTACATAATTTCTCATCTCTTAAATATAGAACTGTATCATCTCATTTATATTCTGATCCCCATTCCTTGTGAGTATGCCTTGGCACTTCACCACCATCTCTCTCCTGTTCTCTCTTGCACCTTTGCTATCTCCCATTCTCTATATCTTTCTCTTGCTTTTCTCTCAGGCTGGATAGTCATGTATCTCCTTTACAGTAGCACATCTGTTTCTGTCCTTGTTCTTGACCTCTCTCTATCTCTATCTCCAGGTAACTATATACATCTTCTACAAGAAGACCCCTGTTTCTCACTCTCTGTCTCTCCATCACACTCAAACTGTTCATCATCTGACACAAGATTACCTCCACCAGTTCCCCCTCCTCTCAAAGGGTCTTTGTCTTCCTCCTCCAATGCCTTCTCTCCTCTCAAAAGATCTTTGTCTTGCAAGTTATTTGGTGACCCTGCCAGTGTTGGTGCTTTTCAAAAAACATTCAGTCCACACTGTAAAGTGGTTGGCACTTGGAAGGGCATCCAGCCGTAAAAGTCATGTCAAAACTGACCTTGTCTGTGCTTGTGCCACGCAAAAAGCACTCTGCCCACTCTGCTGGATGGTTGGTGTTAAGAAGGGCAACCAGCTTTAAAAAGTGTGCCAAAACAGACACAGATGTCAGGTACAGGGCCCTGCCTCACCAACTCCTGTCAGCCTGTCCAACTCATACCAGTATGAAAGGCAGATGTTAAACAATGAGGGTGATGATGATGATGATTATGTTTGATGAGGCTTCAACAAGTAGAAGGTCAAGTAAGAGAGTAAAGCTAATGCTATAATGAAAATTTTCAAGTCTTGTGAAATACAGTCACCCAGGTTTTCTCAGTTGAAAGAAATCTATTTTGCCATTTTTCAAGTTGATATAAACAAGACAGTTTGTCAGTTGTGCTCAAAGCAGGAGATATTTGAACAAAGAACACTCACAAGGAAGAAAACAGAAAGAAACAAATAGGAAAACACAGGGGAGATAACCAACGTTACAATGAACATATGTCAAAAATACGTAAACCAGATGGGAATGGCTGAAGATGTCTGGTGGTTTATCTTCAAATTGCACCGAGATACATTCTTTTAAGTGTGGACATAAAGAAAAAATCTCATTCCTGGAATTTACATAGTCATTGGAGGGCCTTTAGTTCTTTAAAAGATATAGTTTTTGAGAGAACATATTGAACATCATTTTGACCCGTTCTAATAGGGTTTGGCTTTGGAAAGGATTTTCCACTTGACGTCATAGTTAATCCCTCATAGGTTAAAAGATTATTAGCCAGAGCACATACTTTAGAAAAGTCTCTTGTTCATGTGTACTCTATGACTGATTCTTTTATCAAGTGTCTATATAGGTCTGTGTGTATGTTTGTAAGTGCATGTATATTTATAAGTGTGTATGTGTGTGTGTTTACATGCATATGCATGAGATAATTAACACATTTATCTTTAGAATATTGTTGAGTTTCGGGATGATCATTTTTTTTTGCCAAATATTGTTGTATATTTAGCATCTCATTATGTTAAGATTTTAGTTAAACAAATGGCTTTAAAATAAAAAAAAAACAGATGGCTTTAAAAATAATTGCTAATCTGGAAATAATTGCCAAAAGCCATTGATCTTTTGAATATTTAACCACCATGTGTGGTAAAGCTTCAACAAAGGAGCTTCTATGTGGTTGCACAATCTGCTAAAAATAGCATCCAAATATTTTTCAAATCACTCATCATTGTCTCAAGAAAGGATAAAATATTGTGCCCCTGTCTCTGTGCACTCAGGAAAAATATAAAATGGTCATGGTTGGAATGCCTTTGATCATAGGTCTGTTCAGTTAAGGCTTGCTGAGGGCTAAACAACACCAGCAACAGTAACTCTATGTAGGATGTGTGGACCACTGTACTTGTGGAGGAGTATAAATGTGGGAGTGAGGGTATATTTTGTGTGTGCATGTGTGTTTGAACATTGAATTTGTGTAGTTGTAAATTGTATATATGTTTCAATATATATATATATATATATATATATATATGTGTGTGTGTGTGTGTGTGTGTGTTTGTGTGTGTGTGTGTGTGTGTGGATAAGGCGACAAGCTGGCAGAAGCGTTATCACTCCGAGTGACATGCTAACGGTATTTTGTCTGTCTTTACATTCTCAATTCAAATTCTGCTGAGGTCGACTTTGCCATTCATCCTTTCGGGGTTGGTGAATTAAGTACTAGTTGGGTACTGGGGTTGATCTAATAAACAGGCCCCCTCCCACAAAATTTCATGCCTTGTGTCTTAGAAAAATATATATATATATATATATATATATGTGTGTGTGTGTGTGTGTGTGTGTGTGTGTGTGTGTGTGTGAATATGTGTATGTTGGCAATATGGATGTATGCATGTGTGTATGTGAACAAAAACATTGTAGAATATATAATGAAGTGAAAAAAATATAATCAGTGATTATAGCAGGTCAAAATTTGAATGGAATAAGAAATCAGGTGGATGTGGGACAAAGTGGTGAGAAAGGATCTTCCGACACTGGGCCTCATTGAGGAAATGACAAGGGACTAGTAGTTGTGATGATTTGCTGTACTTGAAAAGATACATCAAGCTAAGTAAAATTGCTGTCATCCATACATACAGGCTTGTCCTTGCAAGTGCCAGTGTCACAAAAAATGCACTTGTGCCAGTGCTGCATAAATGCCCCCAAGCTGGTGGCATGTAAAAAGCACCCAGCATATTCTGTAAAGTGGTTGGCATTAGGAAG
>NC_043005.1:22476320-22651320 GCF_006345805.1 Octopus sinensis | reverse complement strand
CTCATCAACTTTTTCAAGTACCACTTGAAAAGGAAGGTGAGAATGGAGAGGGAAGTTTTGTCTCGCGAAAGATTCAAAAAAAGATGGGTGAATGTTGCAAAGATGGTGCGTGCTAGTAACGAAACCATTTTGAGCATGATCCTGTAGATCGTAAAAAAGAAAGAAAGAGAGCATTTTTGACCTCATGTGTTTATTTCCTCCCTGACTGGGGTTCCCGTGGTCTTTTCTGTAGGCTTTTCTTCCCACGGATGAACCCAATCTTGTTATATCAATGTTTACACCATTATTTCTGTGATACACGATTTTCTTTTTTTCCTTTTTTTCCTCCTTTCGATCCCTTTTGATCGCAATCTTACATTTTTTATTTTTTTCCACCCTCGAAAAGAAAAGCTCTGCATTCGTATTTGTCCCCTCTGTATTCAGCCCTGTGTGGCTAATAAAAGAAAGTTATCTATCTATCTATCTATCTATCTATCTATCTATCTATCTATCTATCTATCTATCTATCTATCTATCTATCTATCTATCTATCTATCTATCTATCTATCTATCGAAGTATTCTTGGGAACGTCTCGTCCTTTACTCTTAGTGGGGGATTGGAATGCTACCTTGGACACGCATGTAGACTACGTGGGTAGAGACAGAAACAGAAGGGGATGCAAATGCCTCAGAGACCTGCTCAGACGATTCCAACTGTCTGACAGGTACCGACTCGACCACCCAAATGCACCAACGTGGACATGGAGCAACCGCAGTGGGTCGTCGAGATCGTATCTAGATAGGATACTGTGTAGGACAGTAGACAAGGATAACTTAGGATGTCCACAATTCCACACAGTCAGCTACACGGATCACAAATTGGTGACGTGTACGCTAGACTTAGATAAGACACATAGACAGGGTCCTGGGTACTGGAAACTGAACGCATCATTCCCGTCCAGACAAGTTTTCAGAGACCGGATTAGCACACTAGTAAAGAGGGCTTTGTCGGGAGCCATCATCAACAACAAATGGTGGTTTGCCTCAAGAGAGCAGTAAAAGCAGAAGCGATTAGGTACAGCAAAGCACTAGCCATAGATAGAAATAGAGTAGAGGGTGAGCTAGTTAAGAAGCTAGAAGAGGCAATTAGAAGCGGCATCGCATCCGACGTTTTGGCGGCGAGGTTGGCCCTCGACCAACACTTCAACGCCAAACACGAAGGATGTGCTGTCAGAGCTAGGATGCGTGCTCTAAGGAACGAAGGTGTTGGAGCCGCGAGAGAGGCCCGGGTGGCAGAGGCGCAACAGGGCAACAAAGCCACCATTCGGTCACTGGTAGATGAACAGGGGCGCGAATTGCTCGAGCCAAGTAAAATGTGTGAGGCCTTTCAGCAGCATTTTGCCCGACTGTTCGGGACGAGTGGAGGGCAAGAACGTAGGGTAGACTTCAGTGCCTACCTACATAGCCTGCCACGACTCTCGACAAGAAAGGCAGGGTGCTGCGAAGGTGCCATCACGGCGGCGGAAGTGCGGGAAGTGATGGCAGAATGCTCGAGGGACAAATCACCGGGTTTGGATGGTCTACCCTACGAATTTTACTATTGTATGCCAGACTTGTTTGGAGACGTCTTGACAGCGGTATACTGCAACTGTCAGCAAAACGGGAGCATACCCGGTTTTGTGAGTCGAGGAGCTGTAACTCTGCTGAAGAAAGATCCAAACAAGGGAAACATTATAGATAACTTTAGGCCAATCACTCTGCTCAATGCAGACCTGAAAATTTTGACAAAGGTGTTAGCCAAGAGGTTGGCGCTTGTCATGGAGAAACTGGTCGACAACGCACAAACGTGCGCCGTGCCGGGCCGGAGCATCCATGACAACCTCCATCTGATGCGCTACATCATAGACAGGGTAGTTAACGAACCTGGCATGGGTGGGGCCCTGATCAACTTGGATCAATCGAAAGCCTTTGATAGGGTAGACCATCGATACTTGGAGGCAGTCCTGAGAGCGGCTGGTTTCGGTCCCGTCTTCCGCGGCTGGATAGCTGCCTTGTACAGAGGCATCCGTTCGGTAATTCGCGTAAATGGACATCTATCGAGACCCTTCGACATTGCACGTTCGGTCCGTCAGGGATGCCCCCTCTCGGCGCTTCTATACGTATTGACTCTTGAGCCACTACTGCGGAAGCTGGCGACTCTGAGGAGCATCCCGCGAGAATTAGGATGCGGGACGAGCGTGTCTGCATACGCGGACGACGTCACCGTCATAGTGTCAAGCCACGAGCACATCGAGCGGGTCGGCGAGACACTGAAAGACTACGAAGCGGTGACAGGAGCAAAAATCAACCGGGAAAAGTCAGTGGGCTTGCGGCTCGGCACCTGGAGAAGCAAACCCATGCCGTCCACCAGTACCTCCGTCGTGGGACGCTGGACAGACGGCCCGGTTGAGTTGCTCGGGGTCTGGTTCGGTCCGGACCTCCAAATGGAGAAGAACTGGAACGAGATAACGAGTAGGGTGGTCACTCTCGCCCAGCAATGGGCCGAGAGGAAACTGTCCCTAAAAGGTCGGGCGGAGGTGGTGAACGCGTACATCGCGTCCATCATCTACTACCGCCTGACCGTCGTACCTTGTCCCGACCCTACCATCACCAAACTAGAACGCATCCTCTTCCGCTTCTTGTGGAAAGGATGCGTCCCGATGGTCAGGCGATCCATTTGCTGTCAATACCAAAAAAAGGAGGGCTGGGCATGCCGTGGTTGATGATGCGCAGACACGCGCTGAGACTGCGACATCTCCGGCTCTATGTAGACGACGGTGAACAGGCGTGGTCGCCGTTTGTGAGGCACGCATTCCCGCAACTCGTCTCCATGACCGAACAACAGTCGTGGATCAAAAAGAGGCCGAAGAAGGGCGAATGGCACCGCGAGTGTCGCGTTGCTCTCAAGCAACTCTGCCGTCCCGGGTCGACCTTGAGTGACTTCAACACAACCAAAGCATTCTATAGGGGATTAGTGGAGGGGAGGTACGACGACGAGCTCGGGGCAAACCTGGGCGTCGACGAGGAATACCTGACTCGCCTGTTTCAAACGACTTTCGGCCCGGGACCTATGGACAACTTCCAGAGATCCCTGGCCTGGCGGTGCTACCGAGAAGCGCTACCCGTTCGGGATAAGCTCTATAGGCATGGCTCGAGAAACACGGGGCCGACCTGCCCGAGATGCGGGCAGAGCGACAAAACCGCTCTGCACGCAACCGTGCAGTGTCCAGCAATTTCCCACCTGTGGGCTTATGTCGAACGACTGCTGTCACGTGTGGGACGTGTCGGTTTATCCGCCGAGTCTATCGTTAATATCGTCACGCCTCCTTCCTTCAAACGGGAAGGAAGAGCTATTTTTATCATACTTGTGGCTATGGCGAAAGAATGTATCTGGTGGACGCGTCTGAAAGGATTAGAGACAAACACTTTCCTCTCTGGTCAATCTCTCATCAACTTCTTCAAGTATCACTTGAAGAAAAAAGTGAGAGTAGAGAGGCAAGTTTTGTCTAGTGAATGTTTTAAAAAAAAGATGGGTGAATGTAGCAAGGATGGCACGTATGAATGACGAAGCCACCTTGACTATGATTCTATGAACCGTAAAAATTAATACAGAGAGTTGCTTATTTGCAAAAAAAAAAAAAAGAAATATAACATGTGACTTCATTGACCGAGGTTACCGTGGTCTTTTCCGTAGGCTTTTCTTTCCACGGGTAAACCTCACCTGTCCTCCCCTTTACACTTCATATTGACATTTCTGTGATAACGATCCCTATTGATCAATTTTTTTTCCTCTCCCCCTTTTTTTTTAACCCCCCCCTTTTTTTGTCCTCCTTCTCTCCTTTTACGATCCCTTTTGATCGACCCCCCCTTTTTTATTTTATTTTATTTTTTATTTTATTATTATTATTATTATTATTATTTTTTTTTTTTTAAACCTTCAAAAGAAAAGCTCTACCTTGTAATTTGTTCTATCTGTGTGCAGCCCTGTGTGGCTAATAAAGAAACATATCTATCTATCTATCTATCTATCTATCTATCTATCTATCTATCTATCTATCTATCTATCTATCTATCTACGGGGATGCAAATGCTTCGGAGACCTGCTCAAACGCTTTCAACTGTCTGACAGGTACCGACTCGACCACCCGAATGCGCCAACGTGGACATGGAGCAACCGCATCGGGTCGTCGTGATCGTATCTAGATAGGATACTGTGCAGGACAGTAGATAGAGATAGTGTAGGGTGTCCACAATTCCACATAGTCAGCAGCACGGATCACAAATTCGTGACGTGTACACTAGACTTAGGTAAGACACATAGGCAAGGTCCCGGGTACTGGGAACTAAACGTCTTTCCCATCGAGACAGGTTTTCAGAAACCAGATTAGCATGCTAGTAAAGAGGGCTTTGGCAGGAGCCATCATCACCAACAAATGGTAGTTTGCCCTCAAGTGAGCAATAAAAGCCGCGCGGGAGGCCCTGATGGCTGAGGCGCAACAGAGCAACAAAGTCACTATTGGGTCTCTGGTAGATGAACAGGTGCGCGAATTATTCGAGCCAAGTAAAATGTGTGAAGCCTTTCAACAGCATTTTGCCCGACTGTTCGGGACGAGTGGCGGGCGAGAACGCAGGGTGTAATTCAGTGCCTATCTACACAGCCTGCCACGACTTTCGACAAGAGAGGCAGGGTGCTACGAAGGTGCCATCACGGCGGCGGAAGTGCGGGACGCAATGGCAGAATACTCGAGGGATAAATCTCCAGGTTTGGAAGGTCTACCCTACGAGCTTTACAGTTGTATGCCAGACTTGTTTGGAGACTCTTGGCGGCAGTGTACTGCAACTGGCAGCAAAACGGGAGCATCCAGGGTTTTGTGAGCCGAGGAGCCGTAACGTTGCTGAAGAAAGATCCAAACAAGGGGGACGTAATAGATAACTTTAGGCCCATCACTCTGCTCAATGCAGACTTCAAAAATGTTGGCCAAGGTGTTAGCCAAGAGGTTGGCGCTTGTCATCAAGAAACTGGTCGACAGGGCGCAAACATGCGCCGTGCCAGGCTGGAGCATCCATGACAATCTCCATCTGAGGCGCTACATCATAGACAGCGTAGTTAAGGAACCTGGCATGGGTGGGGCCCTGATCAATTTGGATCAATCCAAAGCTTTCGATAGGGCAGACCATCGATATTTGGAGGCTGCCTTCATAGATAGCGGCTGGTTTCGGTCCCGTCTTCCGCGGCTGGATAGCTGCATTGTGCAGAGGCATCCGTTCGGTAATTCGCGTAAATGGACATCTATCGAGACCTTTCGACATTGCACGTTCAGTCCGTCAGGGATGCCCCCTCTCGTCGCTTCTATACGTATTGACTCTCGAGTCACTAATGCAGAAGCTGGTGACTCTGAGGGGCATCTCGCGAGAATTGGTATGCGGGACGAGCGTGTCTGCATACGCAGACGGCGTCACCGTCATAGTGTCTAGCCAGAAGCACATCGAGCTGGTTGACAAAACACTGAAAGACTACGAAGCGGTAACAGGAGCGAAAATCAACCGGGCGAAAATCAATCAAGTGGGCTTGCGGCTCGGCACCTGGAGAAGTAAGCCCATGCTGTCCACCAGCGCCTCCGTTGTGGGACGCTGGACCGACGGTCCGGTCGAATTGCTCGGGGTCTGATTTGGTCCGGACTTCCAAATGGAAAAGAACTGGGACGAGATAACGAGTAGGGTGGTCACTCTCGCCCAGCAATGGGCCGAGAGGAAGCTGTCCCTCAAAGGTCGGGCGGAGGTGACGAACACGTACATCACGTCCGTCATCTACTACCGTCTGACCGTCGTGTCTTGTCCTGACCCTACCATCACCAAACTAGAACGCATTCTCTTCCACTTCTTGTGGAAAGGATGCGTTCCGATGGTCAGGCGATCAGTTTGTGCCAACACCCGTTAAAAGGAGGGCTGGGTATGCCGTGGTTGATGATGCATAGCACGCGCTGAGAATGCGACATCTCCGGCGACTTCAACACAACCAAAGCATTCTATGGGGGATTAGTGGAGGGAAGGTACGACGACGATCTCGGGGCGAAACTGGGCGTCGACGAGGAATACCTGACGTGCCAGTTCAATACGACTTTCGGGTCGGGACCAATGGACAACTTCCAGAGACCCTTGGCCTGGCAGTGCTATCGAGAAGCGCTACCCGTTCGGAATAAGCTCTACAGGCATGGCTCGAGAAACACGGGGCCGACCTATCCGAGATACGGCCAGAGCGACGAAACCGTCCTACACGCACTCGTACAGTGTCCAACCATTTCCAACCTGTGGGCCTATGTCGAACGACTACTATCGCGTGTGGGATGAGTCGATTTATCAACCGAGTCTATCGTGAATATTGTCGCGCCTCCTTCCTTGAAACGGGAAGGAAGAGCCATTTTCATCGTACTTGTGGCCATGGCGAAAGAATGTTCATGGTGGACGCGTCTGAAAGGTCTAGAGACAAACACTTTCCTCTCTGGTCAATCTCTCATCAACTTTTTCGTGTATCACTTGAAGAGGAAAGTGAGAGTAGAGAGGAAAGTTTTGTCTAGTGAATGGTTAAAAAAAAAAAGATGGGTGAATGTAGCAAAGATGGCACGTGTGAATGACGGAGCCAGCTTGAGCATAATCCTATGAACAAGAAAAAAAAACGAAGGAGAAAAAGAGAGCCACTTACTGTAATATGCTTTCTTTTTGCATGACACTATTGCCCAAGGTTACCATGGTTTATTTCCGTAGGCGTTTCTATCCATGGACAAATCTAATCTGTTTTCCCTTTTTACATTGATATTTCTGTGATACACGATCCCAATTGATCGTCTTCACTTTTTTTCACGATCCCTTTAGATCGGAATTCGACCCCTTTTTTTCTTTTTCCTTTTTTCCTCTCTTCTCCCCCAAAAGAAAAGCTCTACTTTGTATTTTGTCCCTTCTGTGTTCAGCCCTGCGTGGTTAATAAAGAAATCTATCTATCTATCTATCTATCTATCTATCTATCTATCTATCTATCTATCTATCTATCTATCTATCTATCTATCTATCTATCTATCTATCTATCTATCTATCTATCTATCTATCTATCTGTACTTACATCCTCCTGATATTAATATCTCTTTGAAAATCAAAGAAAAAGAGGATAACTATAGACAACTACTTATAAACTTCCAGTTTCTATATCCCAATTACAAATTTATATTTATACCAATAATAATTGGAGCACTTGGTTTTGTAAGTAAATGCCTAACTTTCAGTCTGGATAAGCTTGAACTTTCAGAAAAAGCAATCAACCAACCGATTCATACATTACAAATACAATCTGTAAGTGGAACAATAAAACTATGAAAGATCTTTCTCAGATTTAAAATGTGACATTATTTTTGTTATATACATTCCAAAGATGGAGTTTTGTATCATTGTTAGAAACTAGATCCTTCTTCAGAGGAGAAATTTAAATGATGAAAAACAGAAGAGACATACATACATAGTGTTACATCACATACTGGGTTGGCAAGAAAGTAATTTTGTTCTTGTAAACAGATAAAGTTTCGATTGTTTTGAATGACTTTTGTCAATGTCATTACTTTTTTTCCTTTTGACAGCTTTTACTTTTACTTTATTTTATAAGCAAATTGCACATAATTTTGTTTACAGCTGTTAGTTCAATGTCAATTTTAACATTGATGGCAAACACGAACATTTTTGCCATATTTTGCTTTTTTATTTTCGTAAAGGCAAGAAAGCTGCTGAGGCTCACAAAGAGATATGTGAAGTTTATGGTATTGATTGCTTAACAGAATGCACATCACAGAAATGGTTTTTAGAATTATGTTCAGGATTTTTCACTCAAAGATGACCAACGTTCTGGTCAACCTACTGAAGTTGATGATGACCGAATCAAAGTCATTATTGAATCTAGATGTCATATAGCTGTACCAGAGATTGTAGAGAGGGTAAATATATCATAACAACTGAAAATCACTTAAAATGTCTTGGACTTGTTAAGAAGCACAATATTTGGGTTCCACAGAAATTGAAAGAGATTCACTTAATACGATGAATCAATATTTGTGATATGCATCTCAAACGCAATGAAATCGACCTTATTTTGAACCGAATCATCACTGATGATGAAAAATGGATTGTTTACAATAACATCAATCGAAAACGATCATGGTTCAAGCGTAATGAACCAGCACAAACCACATCAAAAAGTAAATTGCATCAAAAAAAGGTCATGCTGTCAATTTGGTAGGATTACAAAAGTGCTGTGTATTTGGAGCTGCTTCTAAGGAACAAAAAGATCAATACGGATGTTTACTGTCAACAACTAGTGAAACTGGAGGAAGCAATCAAAAGAAAAATGACCAGACTTGTCAAATCATAAAGAAATTAAGTTCCACCATGACAACACTAGACCACACACATCTTTGCTAACTTGTGAAAATTATTGGTGCTTGGTTGGGAAGTGATGTCACATTCACCATATAGCACTGACCTTGCACCAACAGATTACCACTTATTTCGAAATTTGCAAAATTCTTTGAATGTTAAAACTTTCAACAATGATGATGAACAGAATTTGCACTTGCTTCAGTTTTTGGCTGATAAGGACCTGAAGTTCTATGAACGTGGAATAATAAAGTTCCTACAAAGATGGCAAAAGGAAGGTTATCAGTTGACAAAAATATCGGTTGTGCAAAATAAAATTGAGCATGTTAGCCACATTATTGCCAACTGTGAAAGAATGTTGTCTCATTACTACTTCCCTGTGAGACATTATGTGTTAGCTAGGACAAAATGGAATGCCCTTGCAGAAGACAAAAATAAAATCAAAATGGGAAGGAATGTGTTGAGACAGACAGCTCAAAGGAAAACTGGTAGAACCTAAAAATAAAAACTGCAACCAGCCTGATATTATTGTTTGTGAACACTCATTATAAGCATGCTTTGTCATAGAAAACCAGTTGCCCACTTGATGTCAGTTTGGTAAGAAAAATGCAAAAGGGGGAAGATACTTAAAGACCATTGATGAGAAGTTTTCCGATCCAATATGCAAGATGCACATTTATCTCCATACTTGTTATTGTTGGAGCTACAGATTACATACCAGCCTGTCTGGACAAAATACAATTTGGCCTTGGATTTCTGAAGAAACAACATAGCTCCTTAATTCATCAGCTACAAATGTTTGTGATATCTGGAGCCTTCAAAATTTGTAAAACATTCTTATAATTCAAAGGATATGCACTTACACGAGATGATGACAATTTCCTTTTTCAGGAAGGTGGCCAGTCTAAAACAAACTTAAAGTTAAAAGAAAGAATGAACACACACGTACACACGTACACACACACACACACACACACACACACACACACACACACACACACACACGTATGTATATTATCTATATATGTACTCACATATTTTAGTGTCCACTTTTTTATACTTGCATGTGTCAGACAGTTCATTGAGGCAAATTTTCAATGGCCAATGCATTTCCTGTAGGATTTAATTTACAGAAACACTTCAGAATTATGTCTACTATACTGTTAATGGTTATATAAATAATCCTTTTTTTCTTTTATCTTCTATTTGTTTCAGTCATTAATTAGACTGCTGCCATGTTGGGGAATCACCTAGAAGGCGTTTAGTCGAATGTATTGACCCCAGTACTCTTTTTATTAAGCATGGTGCTCACTCTATCAATCGCTTTTGCTGATCTGCTAAATTATGTGAATGTAAACACATAAACACTGGTTGTCAAGTGGTGGTAGGGGAGAAACACAGATACACAGACAGACATGATGAGCTTCTTTCAGTTTCTCTCTACCAAATCCACTAACAATGCTTTGGTGGACCTGATGCTATGGTGGAAGATGCTTGCCCAAGATGCCACACAGTGTCACTGAATCTGGAACCATGTGGTTGATAAGCAAGCTTTTAATCTCATAGTCATGCCTGCACCTATAAGACGACATTTTTAATACAGGGTGCAGCAGAAAGGTTACCCTGATGTTAAAGGATAATAAAAAACAAACACATGAAGGTACAAGAAAAAGCTTCGTGTTTCTATGAAGTACACTAAATGCCATTGTGATTCAAGTGGTTTTGAAAATTGTATCACTTAAGTGGTGATGGCCAATGTTTTTTCATGCATCTTCATGTGTTTGTATTTTATTAACCTTGAAAATTGGGCAGTCTTTCTGCTGCACCTAGTAGTATTAATTTAAGATGTTAATTGCATCAATTACAATTACACTGATGTCAGTGGTCCTGCAAAGGTTATTGATGCTACTCCTTTATCTAGACCAAACTATAAGTAAAAAAGAAAATATATAAAAAAGAACAAGCTCACAGATGGGATTTGAACCACATACCTGTCAATTATTAGGTGATTGTAGAATCGATTGCAATGCAGATTAGTCACATAGAAAGTGACAGGTGCTTTAGTAGATCTTTTCTTCTTTTTTTGTTTCAATTTATTGTTTATAATATCTAATATCCTTTTCTGCTCTAGGCACAAGGCCCAAAATTTTGGGGGAGGGGGCCAGTCGATTAGATTGAATCCAGTATGCCACTGGTATTTAATTTATTGACCCTGAAAGGATGAAAGGCAAAGTCAACCTCAGTGGAATTTCAACTCAGAATGTAAAGACAGACGAAATACTGCTAAGCATTTCGCCCAACATGCTAACATTTCTGCCACCTTTTATAATATCTAATATCGGTTTCAAATTTTGGCACAAGGCCATATAATATCTAATATCAATTTACATTAAACTGTCGACAATTAATTCATATTATTTCTAATGTGTCTTATTCTTTCTTTCTTTTCAGTCTTTTGTGGTTAAATATCATATGCCTTGCATTACTTGGTATATTTGTAAGTCTCACAGTTCTACCAACATATGACATGCTTCTAGAACTTGCAATGTAAGTAGTTATCATTCATTTATGTCCACAGATTCTTTTGGTTTTTATCCCTAAATTCCTTGGCTAGGAGATATTTTTCTTTTACAAATTTGATTTGCCTAAGTGGTTTGGAAAGAATACTGGCAATAGTGAGCTACATAAGAAGTTTAACCCTTTAGCATTCAGGTTACTTTGTCAAATGTAATCCTTATTTATTCATGCTGTTTTGAGTTTATCATACATCATCTTGTAGCTTTTAGAATGACATTGCAGGGTAGGTGTGAGAAGCCTGGTCTGATCAGTTTGAATATAAAACAGGTAGAATATTTGGGTCTGATATGACCCTGAAGGGTTAATGGTAGTACTTTTAAATCAGAGATTATAGCAAGTTAATTTCACATATAACATTAATTATCATTGGTAAGACAATTAGCACCTCTCATTTGCAAAGTTTTCATATTCATGCAAAAATTTAACTAAATATATAAAGGAAAGCATGTATTATAGACGAATTAACAGTTATTGCCAGATGTTGGCTACACTCCATTTAAAAAATTCATTTCAGTAGATGAGTCAATATAGCATGAGACAACCAGGTGCAAAGAATTTTTCTTGCCCTTTCATTCATTCTCATTGATTCAGTACACCTAACCATAAACTGTAAAGCATATTATACTACTGTTCTATATTTAAGAGATGAGGAATTATATATAGTATTTACAATGTTTACATTTGACGGATATTTGTCCTCATCTTGTTTGTTGTTAACATGTTTCAACTGATATATCCTCCAGCCTTCATTAAGTGTCTTGGGGAACTTTCGAACCTGGGTTCTCATTCCTAATGTACTTTTTGATATTGTTGTTGTTATTATTATTATTATTATTATTATTATTATTATTATTATTATTATTATTATTCAGGTTACTGCCTGGAATTGAACTTGGAATCTTGGGGTTAGTAGCCCATGCTCTTAATCACTGTGCCATATGCCCATGCACACCAATCAATTACTTAGGTCAATGATATCAACTAACCCTCTTCCCCAAACTTAAGGTTTTGTGCCAAAATCAGAAACCACTACCAACAACAACAACAGCGTGGAGGTGCAATGGCCCAATGGTTAGGGCAGCGGACTCGCGGTAGGAGGATCATGGCTTCGATTCCCAGACCGGGCGTTGTGTGTGTTTATTGAGAGAAAACACCTAAAGCTCCATGAGGCTCCAGCAGGAGGTGGTGGCGACTGCTGTTGTACTCTTTCGCCCCAACTTTCTCTCACTCTTTCTTCCTGTTTCTTGTCCCCGACTTCCTACGCAACCGCTGAGCCTGGATGCGCATTCATCCATCCGTCGATGCTCTCGGTGTCGGGGGGGTTGACCTGCTTTCTCTTGTGCGGGTCTTACGAATAGCAGAGGACCACATTTCGGACTTCTCCCACTACAGAGGTGCAATCTTGCGAGCTCTGGGACGAAGATGGCTTCACTCAACAGCAACAGCTACAGCAACAGCAACAACAACAGCTACAGCAACAGCAACAGCTACAGCAACAGCAACAACAACAGCAACAATACAGTGTAAACTGGCAGAATCATTAGCAGTTATGCTAACATAAAGACAAATGAAATACTCAGCAACATTTCACCTGTAGTTGGTTAGCACCTTCCTACAAATTTCAGGCATTGTACTTATAGTAGAAATAATTATAATTATTATTATTATTATTATTATTATTATTATTATATTTATTATTATTATTATCATTATTATTATTATTATTATTATTATTATTCAGTAGTTTTATTTTTATAGCGTGCTTTCACTTCACTACCGAGCACAGCTCTGTGTGCCTTGGGTATGTGCTGTGATTTGTTGTGATGCTCTGATGGTTATTGTATGGAAAGTGTTCTGCGTAGGATGTGTGCAGTGCCTAGTAGTGCAATTTTCTGTATGTTATATGTGTTTGTAAGTCCTGGTGTTTTTGTTATGTATTTGTCTGAATATCTTTTTATCATGCCTAATGCACCTACTATGATAGGAATTGTTTCTGTTTTCAGATTCCACATTCTAGTTACCTCTATTTCCAGGTCTTTGTATTTTGAGAGTTTCTCCATTTCTTTTAGAGACACGTTGTCATCAGCCGGTATTGATACATCAATTAGAAAGCATTTTTTTCTTCATGATCTCTGACAACTATATCTGGTCTGTTGGCCTTAATTTCTCTATCTGTGTGTATCGGCATATCCCAGAGTATGGTTGCTTTCTCGTTTTCTGTGACCTTTTCTGGTGTGTGCCTATACCATCTTTTTTCTGTTGTTATTCCATAATGTTGGCATAGCTTCCAATGTGTGTAGGTTCCAACTCTGTCATGTCTGTGAATATATTCCTTCTTAGCCAAGACTGGGCAGCTAGAGATTATTATTATTATTATTATTATTATTGTCATTATTATTAAGGACAGAGCTGGCAGAATCATTAGCATGCTGGACAAAATGCTTAGTGGTATTTCGCCTGTCACTATGTTCTGTGTTCAAATTCCACCTAGGTCGACTTTGCCTTTCATCCTTTCGGGGTCAATAAATTAAGTACCAGTGAAACACTGGAATTGATGTAATTGACATATCCCCTCCTACAAGATTGCTGCCCTTGTGGCAAAATTTGAAACCATTATTATTATTATTATTATTATTATTATTATTATTATTATTATTATTATTATTTTAATTTTTATTATTATTATGAAAAATTTTAGTTTTATTTTTCTGGGTATGATGTTATGGCAAGAATCATGACCCCTCTGTGAGAATGGACTAGCCAAACTCAGAAAATTGGGTAATTTACATTATAATAAATATTGAAAAGTTTGCGAGGCATCACAGGTGAAAGATTACACTTCTTAGGCAAAAAACCTATAATGCAAAAGTGTTTGTGTTAAAAAATGCAACAAACTTGTTTGGTACTGACTGAATGGAGTTGCTTGATTTATGGGACTTCCCTATAAATCTGATCTGTAATTACATAAATGATTGTTCCTCCAGTAAGAATAAGGTATCAGATGAATTGAAGAAAACATTTTAAAATGCTTTTCCTGAAGTGTTGTTAGATAAATTAGGTTTGTGTTCTAAGATTGAGGCATATTTCCAAATTAAGGAAAACACAGTACCAGTGTTCAAACCTAAAAGAATGGAACCTTTTGCTGTAATAAAACATATCAATGAAGAATTAGACAGATTAGAGAAAATTGGAGTTATCCAAAAAGTGGAATATGCAAAATGGGCAGCTCCGACAGTGTGTATTAAAAAAAAGAATAACAGAATCTAGTTAAAAGCACTCTCGTCACATTCTCTCGTCTTTTTCCCAGACATAATATATCTAACATTATCCAATGTATTCTTCATGACATAATTTCTTGGAAATTTGGTTAAGGATCTATAGACAAGTTAACTAGTTTATAATTAATTTGAGAATGAGAGAGATCTATCACTTTTGTAAGCCTTCCCAAACAAATGAATTTGATTCAGTTGATGCTTAGTTTCATTACAAAGTTGAACATCTCATACATTAAATCCATTCATAAACTAACACTAATAATATATCATATATTAAAAAAAAAAAAAAAAAAAAAAAATCCTTAACAACTGAATAATTCTATCAGCTGAAGAATAAACTTCAAATTTGTATACAAACAAATTTTAATTTCATGACATTATATTTCATATTGATCTTTTAAATGTGTATCTGTAACATATTGTGCTTCAAAGAAACAGAAAAACTAAATAAAAATATGTTAATTGGCAAATACAACCGTTTCATATAGAATCAATCCACCCCCATTTCCAGATAAAACTAGAAAACTGATTACTGAAACTATATAAGAAACCAAAACACATGTTGTCCCCTGGCTTCTTGGAGCCTGTTGAATCATCCAACCCATGCCAACATGGAACACAGATATTAAATGATGATGATGATGATGACAATGATGAAATGAATTTTCAAAGATAGTGTAACTTAAGAACAAACATTAACTAATCCTTAATTGATGAAAGAAATCAAGAATGAACAATCTAAATTTGAAATTAGGTCATAAAGTCATAATCATTAACACTAGATCAATTCAGATGGGCAACGTAAAAACTACACACCCGGACTAAAACTACAGATAATAAATTATTGAATACAAAAAGTAAAATAATTTCCAATTCATTATACATGTGAATTTAATGTATGAATTTTGAATCAAGATTCAGAAAGTGGTTAATATTTTGGTATTTGACTGATATAATTTTCTGTACCTAAGGAAGTCAGATATATTTTTTTCTGAGAGCTGCCAATAAACATTTCTATTCATCAGATTAATACAAAGAATGTATTTACACTCTTATTACTGTCCATTGTAAGGCTTTCTAATATTCAAAATCATTTCAGTTATGTGTTGTGCATAAAATAGATATTGCTTATGTGTGAATGCTTGTGTGTGTGTGTGTACATATGTATGCATGAATATATATAAGAAGAAAAAGGGATTAAAACATCCAGGCAGATATCAGTAAAGCCCTCAGTGTTAAAAGAGTACAAAGTGATACAATTGTGGAAAATGTTCTTTTTGTATGCCTTTGTCTACTAAAGATATTTTTTTAGTTTGCTTTCAATTTAACCAATTTTGGATTGCCTTGATAACGTATTAATATGTATTTTGTATATATTAGTTTGACTGATATTTTCTGTATCTAAATATGATGATGCACCAGAAATGATTGTTGGCATCGTATGGTGGAGCCCCAAATTAAAGATATGATTTTATCCATTCATATTTTTGTTGTATGTATGTATGTATGTATGTATGTACGTACATATGTGTGTGTGTTCATGCATGCGTGTGTGTATCAACTTCATCATCATTATCATCATCATCAACATTTAATCTGTGTTTTTCACACAGGCATAGGTTGGACTGCTTGACAGGAACTGGCAAGGCTAGAGGTCACACCAGGTTCCATAGTCTGTTTTAGCTTGGTTTCTATGGTTGGATACCCTTCCTAATGCCAACCACTTTACAGAGTGTACTGGTTGCTTTGTATGTGATACCATCACCCATGCTTTTTATGTGGCACCAACACCAGTGCTATCTATGTGGCACTAGCACACACACTAGTGCTTTTATGTGGCACTTTGGTTTTAGAATCTCAATTCTGTTGTGGTGGGTAGGTCTTCTAGAGTACAGCAATGTGCCACATATCTCAGTCCTTTGTCATCTCCTTCATAAGTTTCAGCATTTTGTAGATTGGCCTTCGATACCTTGTATATATATTTTTTTCTGGCATACTTACAATTCTGCCAATAACAATGGTAATAATAACCATAATTTAGTAACAATATTAAAATGGAATTTGGCCTTGATAAATGCGCTAAAGCCACATTTTCTAAAGGATAAAGAATAATAGGATTAAGATAAAACATAAAGAATGTACAACAAACAGCTAGACAAAAAAAATATCATAATCAAGGAATTAGATCCTCAAGAAAATACAAATGTTTATGTGCTGTGAGTGGGGTGGCATCCAGTGCATATAAATGCATGAGAAACTACTGAAAGAATGCAATCTTACAGTTAGAGCTAGCCTAAAAAGCAAATTTTATGCAAGAAACAGGACTGAGGCCACCAATACCCTAGCTATACCTGTTGTGATATGCAGTTTTAATATAAAAAGGTCCATCAATAAGATTATCACAAATATATGCAATTTTCTTGCAATGCTTTACACACATCACCCAAAGGTAGATGAAGACAAAGTATATATCCCATGAAAAGATAGAGGATGTGGACTGCAATTGTGTCAAAGACAGCAACCATGAGTTAGACCTTTATCTAAAAGACACTAGTGAGTGAATGCTTTAACTAATCTGCAAACATGAAAGTACTAAGAAAATACACACAAAATCAGAAGACACAAAGAAATATATAAATCAAATGATATTTTGGAGTTGCATAATAGATGGAAAATGAAGGTACTACATGGTAAATACTCTACAGGGGTCAGTGATTCTGATATTGATATAAATATTACTCATTAGTGTGTCTGCATCTGAATGTAAATCAGAAAAAGAGGGCTTCATCATAGCAACTCAAGATCTGTCAACTAGAAATTACCAAACCAAGATTTGTGAAAATAGTGCTGATCCTTCCTACCACTTTTGGGGTATGAACAGACAAATAACTGATCATCTAATCTCTGGTTGTCCTATGTTAGCCACAATTGAGTATACTAATCACCATAATAGACTTGGTCAGTATTTGCACTGGACTATTTACCAACAATTTGGACTCCCATATGAGAAGAACTGGTGGGAATATAAGTTTACCAAAATAATAGAAAGTAGACATTGTCACTATTCTCTGGGATTTTGGTATTCAAACAGATCAAGCTATTCTGGCCAATAGAACAGATATTGTGGTGAAAAATCTCATTGACAAAATCAGAGATGCATCAAACTCAGCAGACTACAACACCTGTGTGAAAATAATTTGAAAAGTTAGCTAAATACAAGAACCTTGAAATAGAGATTTCAAAAATGTGGCATCTAAGAATGACAAGTGTATCTGTGATAAGTGGAGCTTTAGGTATGTTACCAGATAGTATACTCAAATAATATGGTTAAATACCAGGAAATTGCAAAGTGTCAGAACTACAAAAAATTGCTCCCAAGGCAGAATGGGAAATGGATGTTAAAAAATGATAATGATGATAGGTACAGCCCATATCCGAAGGTCAATACTTTGAGAATACATGAAACTTGTAAAATCACAAATATTACCACAAACTCTTAATGGAATTTTAATTCCGAATATTTGGTCTCCTTTCTTGGAATATGTCATTGCTTTTCATGATTAAAACCCACAGTAAAATGTCCAACTTTGCTATTACTTGAGGTCTCTGGTGAAACTCAGGAACAGATTGTATAAAACAAAACAACAACATAAGGATAATAATGGTTTCTGATTTAGGGAGAGGGTTAAAAATTTTTGAAAGGAGTGGGTTAGCTGATTCCATTGTCTTGATTGGTTCTTTATTCTTTCAGCCTTGAAAAGATGAAAAGCAAAGTTGATATTGGAAGGATTTGAAATCAGAATGTCAAGAGCCAGAAAATATAAAGTATTTTCCTAAATCTCTTGTAATTCTACCGGCTAATAAGGTGTTGTTTTCTTTTCCTAACTGGAGTTTGGTAGATTATTTGACTGGCCATCTGTTCAGTGGCAAGGTTGTTAAGGAAAGATATGCATACAATATGTTTGTTTTGTTTTTTGCACAATCATTTATGCTTTAAATTTTAAGGTCCAGAAGATTTTTATCGTTTTTGACATGACCAAGGGGACATATCTTCTGTGGGGTATGAATTATGGAGCTATATTCTTTAATCAAGAACCCAGGTTAATCCAAGCAGATCATTGCTCCAATGATAACAGTTATAATGCCGAAAGTGTATTTGGTGTGCAGGTCTTTTATTTTTAGCACATTAACACATGTCAGGAAATGATTTCCACAATAGCATGTTTCTATTTTATTATCATATACAACACCAGGTAAGTTGTGTTTTAATTTGGTTGTTTATATTATTTATCTAATACAGTTCTATATTTAAGAGATGAGCAGTTATGTACATTATTTACATTATTTGCATTTGACAGATTTTTGTCCTCATCTTGTTTGTGGTTAACACAACATTTCAGCTGATATACCCTCAGGCCTTCATCAGGACAAAATGAGGAGAAATATCCGTCAAATATAAATAATGAAAATAATGTAAATAATGTAAATATTATTTTTCTGTTCCACCGACGTTCTTTTGAGCCATCTGTTTCAATATGTTTGACTGTGTTTTTTTTATATTTACTAAAAGTTGCTGTCTACCACATCATATCTTATGAAATGATATCTCAAAGAAATTCTCTGCAGTCAGCAATATCTTTATATCTATATATATAAAACTGTAGTTGTGTGAGTGTCTGTCCCCTTCGATTTAGATTCCTAACTACTCCCACATTTTGCAGTGCAGTTTAACCAAATTCGGGTATCTTATAGTCGTGATTCATATCAAGCCCGTCTGAGTATTAGCGCGCGTCTACGATGAGTCTACGATTTTAAAAATAATTTAACATAATTTTTTATTCCATTTTAATGCATAATTTTTCGTGTGTCGATGGCGGCGGAGTCGGCGTCCATGGTCACACCTGCACCTGTTTGCTTCTCCCCCTGAGTGTAAGGAAATCAACGTCGTAAAGCGTTGTCAAGGAGACCAGCGTTCTTTTAGAACAATGACTTCATGGCTTGAAGACACCAAAACAGAAATGGCTAAGAAAGCCCGAATTGGCATCTATAAGGGAAGTAACTCTCTAAAAATGCTTATATAGTTATTTCCCTTACAAACCCGAGCAACGCCGGGCGATACTGCTAGTTATATATAAAAGTGAAGTTGTGTGTCTGTCTCCTACGATTTAGATTCCTAACTACTCCTACATTTTGCGGTGCAGTTTAACCAAAAGTGGGTAACTTATAGTCGTAATTCATATCGAGCCCTTCTGGGTATTAGCGCGCGTCTACGATGAGTCTACAATTTAAAAAAAAATTTACCATAATTTTTTCCCATTTTTAATGCATTTTTTTGCTATTATATAAGGGAAGTAACTCTCTAAAAATGCTTATATAGTTATTTCCCTTACAAACCCGAGCAACGCCGGGTGATACTGCTAGTTGTCACTAATATCTTCAGTTTTGTTTTTGTATGGCTTAGTTTTGTTGTCAGATGCTGCTTTCTACCTTTTGAGCAGACATGTGGTAGAAATTTCTTGCTTCTGGTTTGCATAGGAGTAAACCTCTAAATAAGATGTTATAAAGCTGAATTGATACATCATACTAGGTTTTTAGTATGGTTATTCTGTCTAGGATCAGTGTTTGTCATCCCAAACATGTTTGTACAATCTTATCATTGAACTTGAATGGTTTTGTGTTTTGTCATTATGTGAAATACAATTTCCCACATGTTGGTTTTCCAAATGTTGCTTTGTGTTTTGATTGGATTCTTTTCAGATATTTCCCTACTATTTTGTTGGAAGAAATATTGGCTAAGGAGAAAGTATTCCTTCTGAGTTAGTAAAGTTAATATCGGTGTATACTCTTTAAATCATTCTCTTAAGTTGGTATAGTTACAGGATATTATTTTATTCTTTTACTGGCTTCAGTAATTAGATTGTGACAAGGCTGAGGTACTAATTTGAAGGATTTTAGTCGATATCATGGACATAGGTATTTATTTTAGTCTGAGGTGTACCATTGATATAAATTTGTTGAATCATTCACTAAGTTACACTTTTCCTTATACAACTCTGGTTCTGATAACTGGTGCTGTGACAAACACTCACACAAACACAAATACACAAAGATACATGTATACACGCATGGTGAGCTTGATGAGATGTCTAATTGAACAAATTACTCTCACAAAGCATTTGAGGCTAAAATTTATCAAAAGTTCTGTGCTGTGGAATTGAACCTGAAACTACTTGAGAATGAAGCAATCTTTTTTACCATATAGTCATGCCTGGTAATGGAGGTCTGTTATTGTTTCACTTGTATCAATAGTGAAAATCATTATTATAACTACTTGTGCGGGTTAGTGAATATTGTCCCTTGCATGATCAGTTACCACTGTATAGGTAATCTATTTTTGTGTCTTTTTTACAGTTATTGATAATGTTTTGTAATGTATTCTTTACTCCTTTATTAAGTAGAAACCGAAAGGCAATGAGCTAGCATAAACGTTAGCATGCCAGGTGAAATGCTTAGCTGTATTTCGTCTGCTGTTATGTTCTGAGTGCAAATTCTGCTGAGGTTGACTTTGCCTTTCATCCTTCTGGGTTCGATAAATTAAGTACTAGTCATACACTGGGGTCGGTGTAATCGACTTAATCCCTTTGTCTCTCCTTGTTTGTCCTCTCTATGTTTAGCCCCTTGTGGGAAATAAAGAAATAAGAAGTGAACAGCCATTATCTATTGTAAAGATAATTATTAGTATATTACTGGGTTTTCTAATAATTATTTACAGCTGATTAAACAAACTTAACTGGTATTTACAATGAAAGTTGCCATTTTAAATAAATGGCTAGCTGTGTCAGAATACATTTATGTATATAATTATTTCATAGCTATAATATATTATTCTGTGCATAGTGTCATTCTTTCTGAATTACAAACCATTAATGTTACATAAGCAGTAAACATAACATGTTCTGTTTTAATCAGTCTACCACTTGCTTTCCAAAGTTTCCAAATTAACATCTACGGCTAATACATCTCTGTCAATAAATTAATGATTTATTGTGTACCATGCAGAAAGAAGTGATCAAGAATTTTAGTGTAATAATGCCTTGAAAGAGAACATTTGTGAGATACCAGTTTGTAATAAGTAAAAACCTAGAAGCAGAGAACAATTACTATCTCATTGATATCTTCAGATTTGTGAACTTGAAGAGCATTCATTCCTGTTGCAAACTCCCCCACTGTATTTAAAAATATATCATTTACCACTGTTAAGGACATTTATGGAATCATAGGTCTGTCTGCCAGATCAGGGACAACTTGGAGCTAACAATAAAGATAGTAAGGTACTATCTGTTGATTATTCCTCTCCTGTCTAACTTTCAAGATTCAATCAGAAGTACACAGAAACCAATGAGCTAAATATAAACTGTAGAGTTTAATTTGTAAGTACTAATTATACAGCAACTATACTATATTATTATCTTATATTGTTATAATTTTGTTAATAAGTTGCTCTGTTTTTACTATACGTTATGCTGTTATATTATTATGTGATTATTATGTTGTTATTATGCTATATGTTAAATTATTACAATGTTATGTTATTATATTACTATATCCATATATCTGATGTGATGCAGCAGATATGAAAATTCTACATTTTACAAATGTTTTATTTCTATTTCAGTTTAAATACTTATACGGTCAGATTGGTGTATTTTATGTTCCGTGCCGGTGGCACATAAAATACACCAATCTGACCGTGGCCGTTGCCAGCCCCGCCTGGCACCTGTGCAGGTGGCACGTAAAAAGCACCCACTACACTCACGGAGTGGTTGGCGTTAGGAAGGGCATCCAGCTGTAGAAACATTGCCAAATTAGACTGGAGCCTGGTGCAGCCTTCTGGCTTCCCAGAACCCCGGTCGAACCGTCCAACCCATGCTAGCATGGAGAACGGACGTTAAACGACGATGATGATGATGATGATATCTTCATGATAATTTTTTCATTATATTAAATATTTTCACACTTGTGGAAACCATGCTTTTCAGAATTGATTAGGCATTGCCGAAACTCATTCCTTAAGTCCCTTCCAGAAACACTTGGTTAAATCTCTTTCTTCTAACAGTCTTGGCCTTCCCTGCCTCTATGTCTAACGCACAGTACGTTATTGGGGTAGTCTTTCTAGCACATTATTGGGCCAGGCTTTCAAGTCCTTCTGGCTTCTCTGATTTATTTATTTCAGTTTCCAAATTGTCACCAAGTGCTCAAAACTTTGTTTTCTCATATGGTGTCCAGTGAACTGAGTTGGTTGTTTCCCTGTGTCATTGAATAGCTTTCTGGTGTTTTTTGTTTCACATGGTTCCAGTTTCAGTCTCACTATGTGGCACTTTGAGCAGGTATCTTCTACTACCTTGGGCTGCTTTGTAAGTGAATTAAGTAGACAGAAACTGAATATACATCGTATATATATATATATATATATATATATATATATATATATATATATATATATATATATATATATATATATATATATATAAATATTTATATATATATATATATATAAATATATGTACATACATATATATAATGCATCTCTGTGTGTCTGTGTTTGTCTCCCCATCACTGCTTAACAACCTGTGTTGGTGTGTTTACATTCTCGTAACTTAGCAGTTCAGCAAATGACAATGATAGAATAAGTACTAGACTTAAAAGAAATAAGTTCTGGGGTCAATTTGTTTGATTAAAATCCTTCAAGGTGGTACCCCAGCATGGCCACAATCAAATGACTGAAACCAGTAAAAGAATAAAAGAATATATATACATACATACATACATACATACATATATATATATATATATATATATATATATATATATATACAAAATAAGCAACAAGGATTTCCAAGGTAGTGTAGTACAATCGTTTCATACTACTTCATTTTATTAAACAATGTAAATATTACATCAGTTTTAAAATGTAGAGCAATCTTCAGCCACATATAGAATTTTTTAATTAAATAGACAATGTACATTTTTATACTTATTCCATTTACCAACATTACAAAGAGGGTAGATATATAGGCAGAGAGGTTAATTTCATCATTAAGAACATGGTAGTAGAAGATCCTTCCCCATGGGCAGATTTTTTATATGAGTGATAAACAATCTACCCATGGGGAAGGACCTTCTACTACCATGTTCTTAATAATGAAAATAACCTCTCTGTCTATATATCTACCCTCTTTGTAATGTTGGCAAATGGAATAAGTATTATTGTTGTTTTTTGTATTTATATTCGTATTATTTTTTGTTGTTTTTTTGTATTTATATTCGTGTAACATCGCCCGTTTTTCTGTCCTTGTTTCGTACACATTCGATCCTTTTTCCAAGAAATCTAATGCTCGTAGGTTAGTTTTTCCTTGGGGGCTGGCCAAATTGGAGCAATCTCATGATTAATCAGCCGAAATTGGGAGGATGATCCGGTTCTTGACTGAAGATTAGAGGCTTCGAATGACCCGTCCGTGTTTTTTGTATAGTCTATTTGAATGTTTTGTGTTCTTGTCCCATTTTGTGTGTATATGTATATATATATATATATATATAGGGTTGTCCGAAAAGTTCGTGTCGATTTCTAAAGGAAAGAAAAAGTTCAATAAATACTTGCCATTACATTTTTAATTAACCAAATATGAACCATTTTGTTGCGCAATGCGTTTCCATCTTTCCTTTAACTTGAAAATACCCTCTTCCCAGAATTGAGGAGGTTTCATGACAAAGATTTCATCAAGGTATCTTTTTACGTCATCCAAAGAATTGAAAGTTGTACCATTAAGACTATTCTGCAGATACCTGAATAAGTATAAATCCGAAGGAGCAATATCTGGTGAATATGGAGGTTGGGGTAACACATCGCAGCCGAGTTGCAGCAATTTTTGTCTGGTTCCCAAAGAAACGTGCGGTCTTCAATTATCATGTTGGAAAACAACACCCTTCCTGTTGGCCAATTCTGGACGTTTCTCTTGAATTGCTGCTTTTAACTCGTCCAGTTGTGTGCAGTATTTCTCAGAATTAATTGTGTGGTTACTTGGGAGAAGCTCATAGTACAGAATTCCTTTCCAATCCCACCAGACACAAAGCAAGACTTTTTTAGTGTGAAGACACGCTTTTGGGTAGATAAGCCATTTCTCATTACCTGTCACAATTTGCTTTAAAAAAGGTGCATTTTCATTCCGCTTATAAAGCGAATCACAGATGGAGATGCGATCCAAAAGGTTTTTCTCATTCAACTCATGTGGTACCCAAACATCGTTGCGATTTATATACCCAGGTGCTCATGAACGACGGATTTTGATAGGTTGAGGCTTTCTGCCAATTCTTGAGTTGTGCAATGTGGGTTATTTTCAATTAATGACTTGATTTGGTCATGTAGTAGATGGTCTGCCTGATCCGTCTTTATCAATAAGGCTACAATCTCCAGCTCGGAACCTTGCGAACTACTTCCGTACAGTTCTTTCGGATAAAGAAACATCACCGTAAACTGCGCATATTTCTTTGGTTGCTTGTGAAGCATTTTTCCCTTTACGGAAAAGAAAAGCGTCAAGTGCCGAAAATGAACTTTGTTATCTTCCATTTTAAAGGGTTACAGAATTAACACAGGTTATAGGAACATAAACCTTCTTCCACGAAAAGATAGCTTAAACTGTGATCTAAATGGAGGTGTAGTCAAATCCTATTTATATATGTGTCCTTATGTGGAGTAAAGTATGTGTGTGTATATATGGTCATTTGTGTCAGTCTCCATTTGCGTATGTGTGCTTGTCTGTTCTTATACCCTGTGTACCTATCTGTCTGTATGTTGATCTGTTTATTTTCATATCCATACGCTTACATACAAAAAATACATCTGCATACACACACACTCGCACCCACCCACATACATACATACATCTATCTACATAACAGTCTACTAACTATTCTACTCTACCTGTGTAAACTGTGGGTATGGAGGTATTATATCTACTATGTATATTTCCTATTTAGTATTGGGGAGGTTTCATTCATAAGGACGTACTCCCGTATTTGTCTGAGTGTTGGGTCTTTTGGGTGCTTGGATAAGATGCGGATGTCAAGTTGACCCTAGTTGCCTCCATGGTGGTCTTTGGCATGTTGGTAGAGTATGGAGGACTGTTTTTTGTCGTCATATTGTCTCAGATGTTCATTCATTCGTTCCGCAATGCTCCTAGATGTCTCCCCTATGTACGTCATGTTCATTTCTTTACAAGCACCTTCTATGCATCTTATGCTGTAAATTACATTTCGAGTTCTACAGTTAATGCCAGGGTTAATCCTACATACCATGCAGTTATCATTGGGGCATATGGTATTCTCAAAGAAACAACACATAGTCGTGATCTGACGGAGTTCCCTGGCTTTTCAACAATCTTAATGTTGAGTTTGGTCGCCTTCAGAGCTTTTCTAAATCTACGGGTTAGTTCTCCGTGGGCTGTGGCCTCTACAAACATCACTTCTTGATATTTGTCGGTTTTATATCACGTGTTCGCCCTGTTTGCTTTGTCACAAGTTCTTTGTATTCTATTCCATTCTATGTTTCTATATCTAGGGCAGGTACCACTGATATCATTACGTATAATGTTGTCTAATTTCCTACTAGCCCCCTTGTATACTCGAACCCTATCTTTCTGATCATATCCAGAGAACTGCATGCGGTGCATGAAGTTCTGTATATGTTTTTTCATTTCATAGGGTTCGCATAGTGGGGACACATTATTCATTATTCTATGTCTGCTATCAGTATGTTAATTTTCATGTTATGTGACAAAGCTGAGTTCTTGTGAACAACATATTTTGAAGTTATGGGTTTTATGTAATAAAAGTGAAGGAGCTGCACTCTATTGTTCACAGTCTTTAACCAAAGTTCAGTATCAAGTACAGGGAGTCTGTTGTTGGGGTGCTTAGTGGGGGTAATCTATAGTTACCTTGATACTTTGGTGGATGGAGTTAGCTATTTGCTGGATGCTCTCCATTACATTCTTCTCAATTTCTATATTACCGTCACTAGAGTTGGTCCTAACTATGATATTAATGCCATCTACATATCTACTGTAGAGTAGAAGTGTTGTGGACTGTTCTGCTAACATTTGTTTAAATTTTCTGTCCCATCAGATCATGAATAGCCAGCCACATCTCCAGCTATACCTACACCGATGACTGTACCTTGAACCTGCAAGTATAGTTTTTTGTTAAACTTTACTATGTGGTGCTTTTCTTCACTGCCGAAGTGATGGTGGGTGGTCTTCCCTTCTGTGACCTGGTGGGGCAGAATCTACTAAGGTCATGGTCATCTAAATAGTTACCGTCATAGCATAGTCTGAGGAGGAGGCCCAGTTCTCTATTCCACTTTACTTTCACAGATTACTTGAATGCATTTCTTCACAGCAAAATCTATGTCTATAGATGGGTAGAGTGATATTACATCCATACTACCCACTATACAACCTGCGAGGTCGCTGGAGTGGTTACAAATACTGTTTTTACTGAGGAGATCTTCCGTACTCACACACATCCGGAGATGTCACAATACCTGTAAGAGGAAGTAGGACAGTTTATAGTTGCTGGAGATGTTCGCTCCGCAAACTGGTCTGGTTGGGGGCCCCGCGACACGATTTAAGTAAGGTTTGTGGTCTTTGCGTAACCCATATAGTGTAGGAATATCATTGTTGGATGCTTGGAAATTGTGTGCCGTCCTTTTTATAGGTTGGAGTATGTTGCACAACATTCCCATATACAAAATAGCCTAATACTAAATAGGAAATATACATAGTATACTCACAGTTTACACAGGTAGAGTAGAATAGTTAGTGAACTGTTATGTAGATATATGTATGTATGTGTGTGTAAATAATGGACAGAGTCAAGAGTATTGAAAAGGTTGTAAGATGCAACGAAAATTTTAGGAAAATAAAAATAAGAAATAAGTGGAAATTTTACCGGTGTGTGTGTTAAATTATAAGGCACAAAACGAAAATGACTCTCCCCAGACACAACAGTATATATATATATATATATATATATATATATATATATATATATTAGTCTTGAATATATATATATATAGTTTTGAATATATATATATATATATATATATATATATATATATATATATATATACACATACATATATATATATATATATATATATATATATATATATATATTATATATATATATATATATATATAATAAAATATTAGGGAATAAATCCAAACTTACAGGGAAAAAATCAGATTTAGGATTGAATCCAATTTTATAGTAAAATATTATATTATATTAAATTAGAGATAAAACCACTATTAGGCAAATCAAACAATGAAAAACTTAAGCCAATACATAAAATTAATTAATTTATGTTATTTTAAATATATATCAAAAGTATTAAAAGTTTAATAAAAATAATGAGTAAAACACTACGATCGTTTCATGGCTGTCCAATTCGTAATAATTTGAGTTATGGTTACAGTCAATCTTCAGGTAATTAAACTATTTATCTTAGCGAGGTTTAGCATAGATAAATATTTCAATTACCTGAAGATTGACTGTAACCATAACTCGAATTATTACGAATTGGACAGCCATGAAACGATCGTAGTGTTTTACTCATTATCTTTTAATACTTTTGATATATATTTAAAATAATATAAATTAATTAATTTTATGTATTGGCTTAAGTTTTTCATTGTTTGATTTGCCTATTAGTGGTTTATCTTTAATTTAATATAATACATACATATATATATATATATATATATATATATATATATATATATATATATATATATATATATATATATATATATATATATTCGAATGTGTGTATGAGAGTTTGCCAAAGGACTCTTCCCGACTGAACTATCTTCGAAAAAGCTTTCTCAAAAAGAGAATACTTATTAAGATTTAACTCTACAACAAATATTTAAAACTGCGATGTTTGTTTTATATGAAGAAGATAGTATTTATATTAGTTCTTAAAATGTCTTAAATGTAAATTAATCTCAAGAAAAATTAATCATATAAAGCTCACTTGAAAAGCGAGGGCTTTTATATATGGGCAATAACCCGAGTTTTTAGCGGGGAGGTAACCCCAGTTTTTAATTACAGTTTTTGTAAAGGGAGTGAGATGATAAAAAGTTTTGGTTTTGAGAAGCCTAATTTCTCGTACATATCACAGGGCCAACAATAATTACAGGTATAAACATGACCTTGTAATCTGGATAGAGTAACTTCAGAATTCTCAATAGTTCAGCGTGGGTGTTCTCTTTTTCACTGATCTTCAGCTATGTATGTATGTATGTATGTATGTATGTATGTATGTATGTATTATGTATGCATGCATGCATACATGCATGTATGCATATTGAAATCAATCTACATTTATAACTAGGAACGAAGACAAGCAATACAGTTATGCGCGTGTGGAATGTAACTCTAGAAAGGATTTTAAAAAAACAGTTATTACAGCGCAGTTTGAACATAGAACGGGAAGGACAGCAAACTGGCACTCTAAAGATTCATTAATATTTAAAGAATTCTTTAAAATCAGTTAGAAATGGGACAGAAATTGTCAGTAACATTTATCTAAGGGCAAAAACTCTTAATTCAACTACTCTACCTTCGAATATTCAATGCCAAATATATATTTTTTTACCAAAATGTTCAAAGGTTTATTTAAACACTAGCAGTATTGCCCGGCGTTGCTCGGGTTTGTAAGGGAAATAACTATATAAGCATTTTTAGAGATGTAAAGTATAATAGCCATCTCAATATGGCTAACCACAAAGGGGGGCGTTACTGTAGCTTTTTACGTTCTGTGATTTAATAATGCATTTTTAGAGAGTTACCCCCCTTATATAATAGCAAAAAATGCATTAAAAATGGGAAAAAATTATGGTAATTTTTTGTTTAAATCGTAGACTCATCGTAGACGCGCGCTAATACCCAGAAGGGCTCGATATGAATCACAACTATAAGATACCCGCTATTGGTTACACTGCACCGCAAAATGTGGGAGTAGTTAGGAATCTAAATCGTAGGAGACAGACACACAACTTCACTTTTATATATAAAGATTAGAGAAGTTATTATATCCTACTTCTATATTTATGTTGTAACATTATTGCATGTTATTCTCTTCATATATTCAGAATGCTATCATTTTCAGTATTGACTTTGCTCTTAAATAACATTCAACTTATACTGACAACATTAATCACTATTAACTATAGGCTGTCTCTAAATTCGAGATATTGTGCTTCTATTAGAAATCATTATTATTATTGTTATTGTTGTTTATAGTAGCGAGCTGGCAGAATCGTCAGCATGTCGGATATAAAAAAAATGGTTAGCAACATTTCTCCTGGCTTTTTTCTTTACCTAATATTAGATATTAATCAAGTACTGGAACTAACCCCTATCTTGAAAATTGCCGACCTTGCGTCATCGTTTGAAACCATTATCAATCATGCGGTGACCTGGTAGAATTGTTAGAGCGTCGGAGAAAAAAAAAAGGATTCGTGGTATTTGTTCTGACTCTTTACGTTCTGAGGTTAATTTTGATTTTCATCCTTTCTATGTCGATAAAATAAAGAAACAATCAAATACTGGGGTTGATCTAAATGATTGACTCATTCCCCTAAATTTCAGACTTAGTTTGATGATGGAGGTTGGTAGAATTAGTAAAGTGTTGGACGCACAAATTCTTCAATCGAGTTTTTTAAGTAAATTCTTTAACATTGAGTTTGCATCACATTCAGGTAGATTAACCTGTCTAATAATGGAGATTAGTTTATCTTCGACTGTTCCTTTCCTTAAATTTGTGAACTTGTGGCTAAGTTATAAATTGTGATTATTACACCAAAAATGAGGCGTTCGTTTATCCTATCTATCCTAGAGCGTTTCCCACCTCTATGGTCTATGATCAAATCCTACAACAGTTAAATATTCTTTTCGTCTCTCTATGGTTAATAAAGTAAGTTGAGTGCCAGTTATGTACTCAAGGGCCTTGTTTCAGCGGGGTACCAGGGGATAAGTCCCCTCCACTATTTCAGGAACAGGGGAAAGCCATCTTTTGTAAAAATCGATTTTTAGCCTTAACTTTTACCAATTTTGAAGTTTGCTAACATGAATTAAGTCCCTTCTTGACATAGGGAAGAGAAAATGTGAGTGTGTGTGTGTGTGCGAGAGAGAGAGAGAAGTTGTGTTGATGTGTGTGTGTGTGTGTGTGTGAGGGAGAGAGAAGTTGTGTGTTGATGTATGTGTGTGTATGAGGAAGAAAGTGAAAGCGTTCACCAAAAATAAAAATGTAAAATGTTTTGTTTTTCTTAAACACGAAATAATAGTATTCAAATTTAGGATGTTTTTGAAAGACACTATATTTTATAATCAGATTATATATACTTTCTCACACAATAATTAAAATATAGAATGGTTGTATACTGTCAATCTAACGTGAACGTGACAGTAGGGGGTTACACCACCGCTGTTTAGCCCTAGGAAGCATCGGCGTTTCCTGCTGGCTTCGACACATTTTTCCTGTGTCCTTATATACATTTACGAAGGGGAGACAAACACCCCCAACAGCCAGGCCTGCATCTAGAGACACGCATGTTTCAGGATCATTGTCCATCATCGGTCTAGAGTAAAATATATTTATTTTAAATCATTTATTTATTTTAAATCGTTCATCTTTCCCCACCCCTCTCCCTCACACACACATTACTTTGGACGCGAAAAAGTTTTGTTTTTATTTTACGCCAAGGAAAGAAGTGTTTTGTTGAGAATTCATTTATTTAACAACATAGAAACAAAGAAGTAGGTAACAATTTGTCAGTGAATTACACAATACAAATGAGTAAAATGTCCGCGGCTCCACCACATCCCACCCCGTTTTTCGAACCACAAAAAGGGTTTTGTAGCATATTAGGAAGGCAGGGTAGTTGATTCCACTCAAAAAATCCGATTTGTTTTTCTTAGTGAAAATCGTGCGAGTGTTATCTAAAAATTTGCCTAGAGTTTTTTATGGTAAATTTGAGATTGAAAACATGTTTTCCTCTATTCTTAATCTCCGTATTTTTTCCACGTATCAATGAAAAATATGTGATGGGGCGAAAGATCAAAGGGGGGTGTTTGTGGAGTGTCGTGATGCTCCAAACCACAACCACCCCGTTTTGATTTCTTAGTGAAAATCGTGCGAGTGTTATCTAAAAATTTGCCTAGAGTTTTTTATGGTAAATTTGAGATTGAAAACATGTTTTCCTTATTCTTAATCTCCGTATTTTTCCACGTACAATGAAAAATAGATGGTGAAAAGATCAAAGGGGGGTGTGTGTGGATTTCTGAGGCTTCCACCACACCACACCCCGTTTTTCGAACCACAAAAAGAGTTTTGTAGCATATTAGGAGGCCAGGGTAGTTGATCACACGAAAAAATTCCGATTCTTTTTCTTAGTGAAAATCGTGCAAGTGTTAATCTAAAAATTTAATCCAAAACCTTTTTTCCATTCATTTCTGTTTATGAAATTCTCTGTATGTAATTTTGCTTTCTTGGTGGTCAAGGCAAATGATGACTGGCAAAGCAACAGTGCCCTAATTCTGAGATTGGATACAATGACCTGATCTACAATAATGCGCTGACTGAAATCGAGGCTGCCCTGCTCAAAATGGGTGGGACACCGTTGAACACATTCGGTTTGCCATCCTCATTGCGACAGGACGTTAACACACTCCCACCAAAGTTACTTTTGGAGTTGTCGTATGACGCTGATGGCCTTGCGGAGTATCTGAGAGTAAATGGACCGAAATTGCTCCCTGATCAGAGGTTGATGCATGAAACTGTCGTCAGTGCCGTTGAAAAACAGGCGGGCGGCTTTTTTTTCCTCGATACTGCTTGAGGTACCTTTGTAACATAATTAATACTTGCTAAGATTCGTCGCGAGAAACAAATTGCGCTAGCCGTTGCCTCCTCGGGAATCGCTGCTAGGTTATTGCCGGGAAATAGGACGGCGCACTCGCGAGGTTCCTACTTGCAACATTGGCAAAAATTCAGAGGAAGCTGGAGTTCTGAGACAGTGCCGTCTCATTGTAGGGTACGAATGCACAATGACCAATAAGAGTGCCCTTGAGGCACTGGACCGGTCACTGAAAGGTATCAGGGATTCTACAGCTTCAACATGCAATCCAAAAACAAGTAATCAAGTAATCAAGTCCCTGATGCCCCACTTGATTGAGGTTATCTTTGTTACAGGGTGCGGGAGGGGGTGAAAATGTTTTCATTTCAAGGATGCAGCCTTATTCTTTGGGGTCAGACATGCCGTTTAACTTCCGCAGATCGCAGTTCCCAGTGAGACCATGCTTCACCATGTCCACCAAGACCAAACACTATCGGTGGCAGGCATTCATTTGGGGGTTTCCATTCAATCATAAAAAATTGATAAACCGATTCCTCACAGGATTTCCCACTAAAATTGGCTACACCCCATTTTCAATCATTGGGCTACTGCCATGCTGGGGCACGGCTTTGAGAAATTTTTTGTTGATTATATCGATCCCAGAATTTTTTTACCAATTTTGCCATATTTTGCTGAAACTTGATGCCAGCATTACTTAGGACTAATGGGATCTTTGAATGCTTTAAGTTCTCAAAAAAAAAAAAAAAAAAAACAATCGATGATGGAAATACTCGATAAACCGATTCCTTATGGGATTTTGCAATCAAATTGCCTGCAACCCATTTTCAGTCAAACGTTTACCAATTTTAATAGATTTCGCTCAAATTTGATGCCGGTGTCACTTATTTTGGTTTGAAATAAAGCGCTTGATCACTTAGTAATCCTAATTTAATCCCGGGAAATGCCGGGCTATACTGCTAGTATATATATATGAATATATATAGACCCTAAGTTGCAATTGCTATTGAATTTTGTTCGTTCGATAGTTACATACATTTGCTAAAAATTAAGAAAAGATCAACTGATCAATAATTTGTATAAGAATTGTATAACATTTATACGTATTTGTCGGGATCCGGACAAAGCCCCACCTAGGAGAAAACCCCTTCGGACAACCCCCTCCTGACAAAACCCCCTTAAAGTGAGAAAGCAAACAAAACCCGATCAGTTATATTTTTTGGTTATTTTTCGTTTTCTATGTTTTCTAAAAGAAGTTTTTTGTTTGCTTCAGTCATTGGACTGTGGCCATGCTGTGGCACCGCCTTGAGGAAGTTTTAGCCGAATGTATCGCCCCCACCACACCCAATTTCTTTGTTTTACTTGTCTCAGTCATCACACTGCGGAATTTTTAGTCAACTGTATCGGATATTTTTAATTTTTTCATGCTGGGGCACCACCTTGAAGAATATTTGCTAAAAGTTAAAAAAAGACCAACTCATCAATAATTTGATTGAGAATTGTATAACATTTATACTTATTTGTTAGGATCCGGACAAAAGCCCTGTAGGACAAAACCTCACTAGGACAAAAGCTCCTCGGACAAAAACCCCTTGGACAAAAGCCCCTCGGACAAAAACCCCTTTGACAAAAGCCCCTCGGACAAAACCCCTTAGTTAAAGTGCAAAAGCAGACAAAACACCCCAATTATATTTTTTGGTTATTTTTCGTTTTTTTTTTCTTTTATATTCTAAAAATGTTTTTACTTGTTCCAGTCATTGGGCTACTGCCATGCTGGGGCACGGCTTTGAGGAATTTTTAGTCGATTATATCGATCCCAGGATTTTTTTAATTTTCTTACTTGTTTCAGTCATTAGACTGTGGCCATGCTGGGGTACTGCCCTGAAGAATTTTTAGTCGCTGAAAAATCAGTATTTTAAAATTTAAATTTGCAGTCTTTTGTTTTCTTCTCTCTGCCATTAGAGATTAATGAGAGTGAGCTGACCTTCTGAATGGCCGTTGAATGTCTAACAGAATTATGGCGCCGAAAGCTAGTTATTCAAACGTCATTCTTAACGTTTCTATGTTTCTACACATTTTTTGAAGTAAATTATTTCCCTTTTGTTAGAATTCAGACAATATGTACATTGAGTAGTAAAGAGTTTTGTGTTCTGTTATTTTATTCTACTTATTCTACTTATATTCGATTGAATACATTTTTGCTTACTTAAAAATTAAAATTTTGGAAAATAAATATATCTTTACAACCGTTTTTATATGAAATTATAAAAAAAAAATTCAAGAGATTTGGCTGTTATTCCTAGCATGTGGAGAAACCTTCAAGGCTTAACTTCATGCGTTGGTTGAAAATCACCTAAAAAAAATTCTAGTGTCGATACGTTCGACTAAGAATTCTTGCAAGCAGTGCCTCAGCATTCTCGCAGTCTAATTATTTAAGAAGTACAAAGGAAAAAAAAAAGAAGAAAGAAATATATCACTGAGATTTTGACTAGGCTTTAAAAAAATTCTGGGTTCCATACAGTCGCCTAAAACTTCTTCAAGGTGGTGCCCCAGCATGGCCGCAGTCTAATAACTGCAACGAGTAAAAAGGAAAAATAAATTCTGAGGTCGATACATGTAACTAAAAATTCAAGGCGGTGCCCCAGCATGGCCACAATCTAATGACTGAAACAAGGGGGGAAGAAAACGAAAAAATAACCGAAAAATATAACCGAGGGGATTTTCACACTTTAACTATGGGGATTTTGGCGGAGGGGCTTTTGGCCTTTGCCCGAGGGGTTTTTGTTCTAGTGGGGTTTTTTCCTAGGCGGCTTTTGTCCTACACTCGTATTTGTCGCACGGAGTGAATATAGATAAATAAACAATACATTATTTATCAAACTCAAAAAGGAAATGTAAATAATTTTCTTTACTGTTCTGGAATTTCGGCTGCTTCCGTTTTTTCGTAGTATATAATATCCTCAATTGATAACGTCTCGGACATATTCCTTGATCACGACACTTATAAAAAAAACCATCATCCTTTTCAAGTGAGAAATTTTTCGGCACATGCAATGTGTGTGTGTGTGTGTGTGTGTGTGTGTGTGTGCGCGCGCGAGTGTGTGCGTATGTGTGTGTGTGCGTGTGTGTGAGTGTGTGTGTGTGTGTGTGTGTGTGTGTTTGTGTGTGTGTGTGCCTTATTACTTTTCTTGGGATTAATTTACATTTAGGACATTTTAAGAATTAATATTAATATTATCTTCCTAATATAAAACAAACGTCGCAATTTTAGAGTTTGCTGTGGAATTAAATCCTAATAAATATTCTCTGTTTGAGAAAGAGTTTTTTCGAAGATAGTTCAATCGAGAAGAGACCATTTGCAAACAAACATACACACTAATATATATATATACAGGGTTGGCCAAAAGTCACCCGACATTAACTGAAAATTCCATAAATACTTAATATTCAATTTTATTTATTCATTCCAATTATGAATGTTTAATAATTGAATGCTGTGAGTTAAAATCACTGTTTTTTCCCCAACATTTGTCTATTTATTAGCAATGTCTCATAAAATAATTCTAGATGGTCTTGATTTACTCTCAGGTGATTTTTGGCCAGCCCTGAACACACACACACACACACACACACACCACACACACACACATATATATATATGATATATCGTTAGCCACTACACACATTTTTTCTCTCCTTGTTTTTTCTGTGTCCCTTTCTGTAGAGGAGCATAGGCTAGAAACGTAAAAGACTTTTTCTATTCCTGGGCGTTATACTAATACATCTGTTTGTTTTGTACACCACCTGTCTTCGTCTTTGGTTTTCTTTTTCGTAAACTCTCCCTATATATATATATATATATATAGATATATATATATATACACACACACAGGCCCACTGAGAGGTGAATCATTATTGATGGTATACAAGATATTTACGGTAAGGAACAGACGGTTATTTGTGTTCGTTATGTGAATGATTATTTTGAAATTAAACTTGTTTTAAGAATCTACAATATAGATGTCTTACCTAGCTGACACCTAATTATAATTATGTTGATAATTATAGAATATTTGTATAATTTTATCTATAAAGGTTATTTTAACGTACCGATCTAGGTAAAATTATTAATTATTCTCTCTTCTCTCCTACTCTCTTTCTCTCTTTCTCTCTCCTCTTCCCCTCTTCCCTCTTACTCTCTTTTCCCTTTCTCTCTTCTCTCTTACTCTCTTTCTCTCTTCCCTCTTTTTCTCTCCTCTCTTATTCTCTTTCTCTTCTCTCCTACTCTTTCACCCTCTCTTTCTCTCTTGTCTCCTCACTTACTCACCTTCCCCTCCTCCATAAATCCACCCACCCCTACACATCCCTACTTCACCTTCCCTATCCTTCCCATCCCCCATCCCATCCCCATCCTATACCACCCCCCCCCCCCACATACCCTCACGTCTACCCCCACCCTCTGCCTATCCACAAACCTCAACTCTACCCCAACCCTCAGCCGAACCCACACCCCACCCATGCTTTCCCCACTCTCGCCTCCCCACCTCCCAACAACATCACACCTAACCACACTACACTATACAACATTACACAACACATCACAACACACCATCCACACACCCATCCCCACATTTTCACACCTACACATACATACACGCACACGTCCAGACCACCAGCCCTCTTTCACACGCACATACATACTCTCTTATACACACACGCACCTTCGTGTTGGGGGTTCTTTCACTTTGTTATCTCCCCTACTTTCCTTCTCGCGTGTGACCCTTCTGTCCAAGTCAGACGCCATGATAGATCGTTAGCCACTACACACATTTTTTTTTCTTTCCTTGTTTCTCTCCTTATTTTCTGTGTCCCTTTCTGTAGAAGAGCGTAGGCTCGAAACGTAAAATACTTTTTCTATTCCTGAGCGTTATACTAATACATCTGTTTTGTACACCACCCGTCTTCATTTTTTGTTTTTTTCTGTAAACTCTCCCTAAAATTATTAATTAGTTGATTGGTTAATTAGTTAATTTAATTGATTAATTTTACCCTTTTATTATATATATATAGTTAATTTAATTGATTAATTTTACCCTTTTATTATATATATATATATATATATATATATATATATATATATATAAAAGGGTAAAATTAATCAATTAAATTAACTAATTAACCAATCAACTAATTAATAATTTTAGGGAGAGTTTACAGAAAAAAACAAAAATGAAGACGGGTGGGTACAAATCGCCATGTTGATTCGTTAGCTACTGCACGCATTTTTTTTCTCTCCTTCTTCTTTCTGTGTTTTTCTCTCTCTGTGTATCTTTCTGTTGAAGAGCGTAGGCTCGAAACGTTAAAGACTTGTTTTATTTATATTTCCTGAGCGCCATACTAATACAATTGTTCGTTTGTTTTCCCCTGCCTTCGTCTTTTGTTTATTTTCATAAAGCTTCCCGTTATATATATATATATATATATATATATATATATATATATTATATATATATATATATATATACACACACATACATACAACATATATATATATATTGCTTAGCGTTCAAAGTGGCTGAGTATTCCATAGACAACTATTCTATATGACAATTTGAAGGATATTTTATTTCAATGTGAGCAATCACATAGGATCTCTCTCGATTGTTGTTACTGTTCATGATTTTATTGTTGTTGTTAAGAACGATGTACTGATTTATGTATGTCTCACAGGCTTTCAATATTTCTTTATTTTTTTGGCAGAGAGAGACAATGAAGGAAGCTGAGGAAGTGTGGGAGTGAGAGGAGGACATGTAAGGTTATAGGGGGAGAGGAAGAAGTAAGAGATGGTTAGTGAAAGAAGAAACAGCAAGAGAACGGTACAGTAAGATAGTGAGAGAAAAGGACAGTGAGAGAAAGGAACAGTGTGGGAATAGTGAGAGAGGGAGTTAGTGAGAGGGGATGCAGCTTACGGAAAAGTTCAATGCCATAGAGGGTAGGACAGTGAGAAAAGGGAACACTGCGAAAGAGGGGCAGTGAATAGGAGAAAAGGTGAGAAAGGGGACAGTGCAAGAGTGGGACTGTAAGAAGAGACTGCTATAGAGGTACAGTGAAAGAAGGGGACAGAGCAAGAGAAAAAAGAGGAGAACGAGAGAGAGACCGAGACCACCAAAGAAAATTGCTTCTCGAGAAAAATTTCTTATAACGGCACTGTTGCTATCTCGTTTGATATCCGGTTCGGTGTTCCCTATACTAGAAGTTAGCTATCCAGTTGAGGTAGGTAACCTTATTAAAATATCTTCATTCTCTCAATGTATATTCATTCCCTAAATATTGCTCCTAAATGTATTTTCTCTCTTAATAGCAGCGACTATGAAGACGATGTCAGAAATTATAGTATACTGAACAATCAGTCAAAAATGTGTCATCATCGACATTCTGGACAATCTGCCCCAAATGCATACATTTATGTGGCCTGGTGCTCTGTTACTAATAGTAATCAAAATGGCCTGACGTCATACTCTACGAGGGTGGGTAAAAAGTGTTCATTGGCTGACTATGAATGCGTGATGCTAGCGTTGTGAAATCTTGCATGCATTGATTTAAATTCTTCTTAATAACTGCATTATTTTTCACCCAGATAAACTGACACCTCACAGCTCAAGATATTTGACAGCTTCAAAAGTAACTAGTTACAACTTCTCTTCAAAATGGACACAATTTGGCATTGTGGTGTTATCAAGTACCTGCAGAAAAAGGATTTTGTCCCTAACAACATTCATGTTGACATGGTTGCTACATTAGGGGTTGTTGCTCCAGCTTTATCAACAGTGCAAAAGTGAGCAGCCGAATTTAAGAGGAGATGGGATATTCTTGAAAATGAACCAAGGTCTGGACGTCTAGCAACTGCCTCCACTGAGGAAAACATTGATCGTGTTTCCCACACGGTGATGGATGACAAGTAATTGACTATGAATCAAATAATCAATGTTATTAACATATGGTGTGAGAGAGTTGAGAATATTCTGCAAAACTTGGTATGACTTGATAGGACGAAGTGTCTTCTGACATATGATCAAAAGTGCACCAGGCTGATCACATCACGGGAAAATTTCACATTGTGTGAGGCAGATCCAGCTGGTTTTCTTAAACGTTTCCTAACCCAGGATGAGTGTTGGCTTTATTACTTTGAACCAGAGACAGAGAGATAATCTGTGCAGTGAAAACATCAATCCTCACCTGCTCCAAAGAAGGCCAAGGGTGTTTCATCTGCAGGGAAGATGATGGCATCAGATTTGAGGAGCAAAAAGACATTGTGTTTATTTTAATGTCTTTAAAGAGCCACACCATCAAAGAAAAGTACTATGCCACTTACTGAAGCAGTTACGAAGAGCTATCAAGACCTAATAGCCAGAAAAACTGAAGAAAGAGGTCTGGCTTCCCAATGTCAATGCTCCAGCACACAAGTACATGGTTTCAATGGATGCTGTACGCGACTGTGGCTTTGACCTGGTTGATTGGCTTCCTTATTCTTCTGATTTGGCCTCATCTGACTTATCATCTGTCCCCCAATATAAAAAAAAAACACTTGGTTGCAATAATGCAGTAATTATGACGTCATATCTGCTGCTGCCAACTTTTTTGACTAACAGATGAAAGGTTCTTCACCAATGGCATCCAAGCACTGCAACACTGATGGAAGAAATCTCATTTGGTCACATTCCATGCGAGCATCTTGGTCAGCCTATGAACTTTTCAGCCGACCCTCGTATTATCTTGAGAAAAAAAAATGTAAAGATATATTGGATATCTTTACATCTTTTATTCAGACAGAAAAGCCATGTCTTAATAAACGCTGTGATGGCTACAGTTAGAACAGTTTTGATCTACTGCGTCAAATAATTAACCGGGGTTAAACAACAGCAAAAACAATTACAACGTCAAGAAAGGCTGTTTTGGATAATGTAGTTCTTGACTCACTGTCTGGAAAAAAGGTATGTTGATAATGGTTGAAAGACTTTCAGTCATTGATCTGTCGAAGCTGAGCTGAACTGGGATAAATAAGAACAATAGCAGTGAAGAAGTGAGTTATTCACGCTCCATCACCAGCACTGAGTTGTTGTGCTGCGTGGTTAAGCTCCAGGTCAATCCTGATTCAGCAGACCTATGGTGTGAAAATGTGTCAGTTGCAATAATCTATGACACATGACTTTTACAAACTGAATCTACATTTTCTGAAACCAAAAACGATCCGCCGTGATTCTCCGCCCTAGCGGAAAAAGCTCCAGCGATCAAATGACTCTACATTTCTCTGAAACCACAACGATCGCCGTATTCCTCCGCCTAGCGGAAGCTCCAGCGATTCCGTCCGTTCGCCTGCGAGATTCATGTCGGTCGACAATTCCAGCGCGGGTGTGAGTGTTTGTGTGTTATACGTTTGTCGCCAGCTACTGGGCGTTCGGCGTTGTGATCGTCGCCGTCTTTGTGGTCGTCTTCATGGCCGTCTTCGAGACCGTATTCGTGGCCATGCTCATGGCTGTGATCATGCTCGTGCTCGTGTTCGTGTTGGTGCCCGAGCTTGGTTCTCAGCTCGCATTCGTGTTCCGTTGCAGAACCGAAGCTCCACCGATTTCGTCCGACTTTTTAAAAAGATGCAGGTACATTAGAGATTGTTGTTCTGAATGTGGCTCCCTCATTGGTTCGATCAACACTGTTGTGTTCTTTGGACAATACATTTTATTCTCACCAAATATATCAGACAATAATTTTCAACGTCCATTCACAGAAGAATTTGGTCACGATGTTGTGAAATCACTTAACACTGATAAAAATCTATTTTCACCACAGATCGCGGCTTTATTAAGTCTATTATTTGCAACCGATACTTATGAACCGACCGGATACTTTAGAACTTGCGAAACTGTTCAAACACAATGAGACTTTGTAGATTGATAATTCTGATTTTGAAGAGAGGTCAAGGAGTATGTTTATTTTTCAGAAAGCTGAGAACAGTTATCAAGGATGGGAATAACTTCATGCTGTTTAGAATCAGTAGCCGCGCCATAACTGTTGACATATGTTTCTTTCCACAGCTTATAGTAATGTGTTCCACTCCTGATTTGGAGGAATTAATGCAAAAACGAAAGGTATACAAAAGAAGAAAAAAAACAACAAATTTTGGGTGCTACTTTGGTATGCGATCTACGTAACCAACGTGATCTACAAAAGTCAAATTCTACTTTAGTATGCGATCTACATGTTTCATTTATTTATATTTATTATGGCTTAAATAAAACATATATACATTTTTATTTATTTAAAAAAAATCAAAATGAAGTAGATTTGAAACACGTTTACTAATTTTATGGGAGAATCGAACGAACATCAGCTAGAAAAGTAAAAAAACAACAACAACAAAAACAGATAATTAAAATGTTTAAACATTTTACACATTTATTATTAAGATTTATGCTTCATACTCTCTAACCAGACATTTTATCGAAACCGATACAGGTGATTTCCTTGTTCTCGATCAGTATAACTTTACTTGTAGATCACAATATAAAGTGTAGGTCGCATACCAAAGCAGTTTCATGATACGTAGATCGTATACCAAAGTAGCACCAAATTGTGTTCCACAATTAGAAACATTTCCTTGGGTGTAAATTCTTTAAAACTATTTAAATTTGCTTTGTTAAACAATAAAACTATGACATTTAATTTACCGGAGAACAAATATAAAACAGAGTGTTATTTATGTCCTTCTCTTGGACATTAACGATGTTGGAGAAGTAAAGTAAAATAGGTGCAACTAGGAATTGAACCTAAATCTTAGTAGCGCGCTGACAGGGACCGAAAACATTTCATACAGTGGTAATGACCATATTTTAAAAAAAGGAAATATTGATTTCATACGAAACACAAATTGTAGTGATCAAAATTGAAGGGAAACTGTTGACCTCAGTATATAACTAGTATATCTATTGTATAGACACCTTGGATGGATAGAAAAGCTGTGCCAATTACAAGTGAGCTTTGAACACAGAACCTAAAGAGACATAACTAAATATTGAGTACTATGTCTGACAACACCGCCGTTCAAGGCACTACAACTGAGATCTAGAATGGTCTTTTGATTTTGGATTTGTAGCTTTCCACCTGTGATTAATGGCGAAAGTATTAATTTTTGATTTGAGAGAATGATCGTCAATTTATTATAAAAAAATAGATTATGTAACTTCTAAGCCTTTCTCAAAGTCATTTATTGGTATAAGCGAAATATATCAACTAAGAGTGGAAACCGTGTCACGAACTCGGTTTACCGTCGCTTAATCTCTTTCTCAGTTGCAGTTGTTATTGGGATTAAGAAAAGAGTGGTGCAAGTTTAAAAGACTGGCAGATTGGCTGTACTTAGTTGTTCATAACGGAGTGGGGAGGAATTTGTCTTTCATTCTATGGATATAAATAAAATCAGTACTAGTCAAGCACTTGGGTCTAAGTTAAACGACTGTATTCTTCCTACAAAATACGTGGACTTGTCCCTACAATAATGCACCATTACACCTCTATAACTGATCAGATTTAATGAACCAAATGGATATTTTTTTTCCTTCAGGCTAAACTTCGTGGAATGAACAATACTTTAATCAGCTTGTTGTTTGGTGTTTATCCACTCATGAATGTACTGGCTCCACAAATGGTAAAAAAATGGTAAGCCAACTAAATGTTCCCTTACGCACACATACGTACATACATACATACATACATACATACGTACACACAACACACCACACACACACACACACACACATATTACACCTATATCCTTGGAGCTTACAATTACGTATCATTATATATATATATATATCTTTATATATAAAAGTGAGGTTGTGTGCTGTCTGTCTCCTACGATTAGATTCCTAACTACTCCCACATTTGCGGTGCAGTTTAACCAAAACCGGGGGTATCTTATAGTCGTGATTCATATCGAGCCTTCTGGGTATTAGCGCGCGTCTACGATGAGTCTACGATTTAAAAAAAAAATTACCATCAATTTTTCCCCTTTAATGCATTTTTGGCATATATAAGGGAAGTAACTCTCTAAAAATTATTATTAAATCTCAGAACGTAAAAAGCCCAGTAACACCCCAACTTTGTGGTTAACCATATTGAGATGGCTATTACTACATCTTAAATTCTTAGCTTGCTTGATAGTTATTTCCCTTACAAACCCGAGCAACACCGGGCGATACTGCTAGTATATATATATATGAAGGGGAGGAGCATCGGTAGAACGGCAGATGTAAACAAGGGGGGGTTATCTCCCTTTGTTAATGGCTATCGAATTCCGCCCGTATCGCCATCATTCAGCACTGAGGGTAAACAATAAGGGATTATCTCTCTCTTCCGTTAGTTGCAAACTTCTGACTGTGCCGCAACATTGTGGTTCCCAAAATGTCGGCAGAAATTTCCTAAAATGCAAACATGGCTCGAAAATCTCTGTTCTGGAGTTAAACATAGTGCCTGGCTCTCTTTAGCGAATTTTAGGATTCTTGTGCGTTCGGTTATGCATAGCTTGAAGTGTTTCGCCCCGTTGATATAGGGGTCACCAACGAAGTGAAAGCATGGTTTAACCTCAACCAGGGTAGAGGCAGGGCAAGTTTCACGCAATTTGATATATTCGATTTTTACTTGTCTATATCTAAAACGTTACTGACCAAAGCGCTTTCTTTCGATAGCGGCTTCACTAGCTTTAGCGACAGAGATGTAAAAATTATTATGCATGACAGGTCAAGCAATCCGACCCCACGTGCTCCTTTGACGTAGCGACGGGGGCCTACGACACGTGCGACCTCATAGGGTTGTACATCCTGGACACCCTTAGGAAAAAGTTTCCCTCAGTTCTCTTTGGCCTCTATACAGATGACGCTCTTGTCATCTCTAAGGAAGTAAGAGGCTATGCACTAGATAGGCTTAAGAAGGACTTAATCAGCATGCTTGCGTTCGTGGGATTGAAGATCACCATAGAAACCAAACTCACCACAGCATACTTCTTAGATGTCAAGCTGGACCTGGGCTCCGGTACTCACAGGCTGTACCGCTAAACAAACGAGATGCTAACATACATGAACACAGCCTCCTGACACCCACCCATCGTGTTCAGGAACCTGGTAAAGGGTAAAGGCAAAAGGATTTCAAACCTTTCCTCTAACCAAGAAGCCTTCGGCGCGTCGGCCCTATACTATAATGAAGCCCTATCCGACAGCGTGCTTAGGGACCGCATCTCCTATATACCGGAACCCAACAACCGCAAAAAGAAACCCTGCAGAAATACAATTTGGTTTGCACCTACTTCTCCCGTCACATTATAACGCCCGTCGGTAGACTTTTCTTGAAATTAATAGACAAGCACTTTACAAGCTCCCATATGTACGGACAAATTTTCACGAGGCACAACGTTAGAGTCTCGTTTAGTTGTGCCCCTAATATTAAGAGCATGCTAGTTAGCGTGCCTTGGCTACAGGAAGAGGCAGGTTGTTCATGCAGGCTCCGCAACAGTTGGCCGGTAGGAGGCCACTGCAAAACCAAAGGAGTAGTCTATCAAGCCGAAGTACGAGTGAACCATGCCAATTCTCCCGGCAGAAACAAAAGCGGCCGTAGATACGACAACTGAACTAACAGAGCCAACACCACCACCACAGTGGACATTTTAGTGACGTCAACAACAGAAACCACATCGACACCAACAACAACAACACCAACAGCTTCCCTGATGTCCACAATAGCAGCCCTGCCAATGCCTACCCTGATAGGACCGATTGCAGTAGCAGTAACAGATCCAGTACCGACACCATCTATATCAACAGCGGCAGCGACCCCAGCAGAAGTACCAGCATAATCTCGTCTACTGAAACCTCTGGTAGAAGTACTCCCCCCCACCTATATCGGTGAAGACCGCAATAATGTTAGTAACCACTTTAGCCACAACGTTAGTAACTACAACGTCTCCTCCATAACCGGCAAAGGCGATAGCTGTACCAATGCTTCCGCCACTCCACCTCCGCCAATACCAACACCAACACTTACACCAACGCCAACACCAACACCAGCAGCTCCAGCAACAGCATCGTAGGCAACGACAACAACAATAGCAATGGCAGGAACAACGTCAACGACAACATCGACAGTATTAGTAACAGCATCAACAGGTGCATCACCGGAAACACACAGAGACTGCAGAATTACCGACGCAACCACCACCTCCAGCAGTACCAACACCAGCAGCCCGGCACCAACACCAACAGCCCCAGCTCCAACATTATCAGCATTAGCATCATCAATAGCATCAACGGCAGTAGCAACAACATCGGTGACAGCAACGACAGCAACCACATCAGCAGCTACAACTACAACAGCGGCAGCAACAGCAGCAGAGATAGCAACAACAATAATAGGAACGAGTACCGACATTGCACGTTCACGAAAATACAATGGTTGTATTGGAAATTCGTTCAAGATAAGATTTTCCAACCATGGATCCTCTTTCAGAGTCTTGGAAAGGAGATACGTAACATCGCAGGCCAACCACGTTTGATAACTAAAAAAAGACAAAGTTCCACACTCGATCTCATGGAAAATCCTCGAAAACCCAGGCCCCTACATCAACGGGTTGAAACGCTGCAAGCTATGCGTAGCCGAAGGCACGAGAATCCTAAACGACTCACTCGAAGCAGGGATTATACTTAATTCCAGAACGGAGATTTTCGGGTCATGTTTGCATTTTAGGAAATTTCTGCCGGCATTTTGGAAACCACAAGGTTGTGGCACAGCCGGAAGTTAGTAGCTAACGGGAAAGAGGGAGATAATCCCTTATTATTTACCCTCAGAGCTGAATGATGGCGGTACGGGCGGAAGTCGATAGCCCTCTTGTTTACATCTGCCTTTCTACCGAGGATACTCCCCTTCATATTTGAAAGAGGTCTTAGCCCGACAACTCTTGAGATCTGACTATACGCCATAAGGTTAAACCCTTTATGTACGGGAAACCCAGGGTAACCCCATAAACCGGCCTTCACCAGGAAAAAAGTATAGACTGGTCTACATTTTAGAGTGTGTTTCTTCTCCGGATTTATGTTTTTCTAAAAACGATATATATTATATATATATATATATATATATATATATATATAATATATATATATATATATATATATAATATATATAGAGAGAGAGAGAGAGAGAGAGAGAGTCGCTATGATAGATCGGTAGCCACTACACACATTTTTTTCTCTCCTTGTTTCTCTCCTTGTTTATTTCTGTGTTCTTTCTGTGGAAGAGAGTAGGTTCGAAGCGTAAAAGACTTTTTCAATTCTCGAGCGTTATACTAATACATCGGTTTGTTTTCTACACCACCTGTCTTCGTCTTTTGTTTTTATCGTGAATTCTCCTTATATATATATATATATATATATATATATATATATATATATATATATATATATATAATATATATATATAATATATACACGCACATACAGGGATCGGACAAAATCATGGAAATACCTAGCATCATAATTTTTAAATATCTATATAACAGTTAAAATCTTGATTATTTTTATGGTTTTTTTTACTTATTATTAGTGCTGCTTAATATGTTTTGCTAAAATTGCTGTTTCTTTTCGGATATCATCAGGAAAAGGTAATTAAAATTAATTAAAATGACAGATCTATCGGACTTTCAAAGAGATCAAATTGTTGGTGTTCCTATTGCAGGCGCTCGCGTAACGAAAACAGTCGAAATGTTTAGTCTATCAAGAAGTACTGTCTCGATAGTAATGACAGCCTTTAAGTAAGAGTGAAAAACCTCCTCGTCAAAACAAATCTCCAGAAGAAAACCAAAACTTTCAGATAGGGACCATCAGATTCTTGCGCGAATTGTTAAAAAGGATCACAAAAGTACAGCCCCGAGAATTACTGCAAAGCCTAATGACCACCTCGAGAACCCAATTTCCACAAAAATTGTTTGCCGGGATCTGCACAAAGCCGGATTGCACGGGAGGGTTGCAATCAGAAAACCATTACTTTCAAAAACAAACATTGGAAAGTGTTTAGAGTGGAGTAAAAACCTACAGAATCGATCGCTAGAGCAGTAGGAGAATGTTATTTTCTCGGATGAGCCATCCTTTACTTTATTTCCGACCACCGACCGAGTATACGTGTGGAGACAGCCAAAAGAAGCATTTGACCCAGACTGCCTTCTTCCAACTGTTATACATGGAAGAGGATCTGTTATGATCAGTGGGGAGAGGCTAAATCTTGGAGATTTCTTTTCATGGCAGAATTAATAGTCACAACTATTTAAGCATTTTATCGGATCAAATTTATCCTATTGGTTACGGAACTGTTTCCGGAGGGAAAAGCAATCTTTCAGGATGATAATGCACCAATTCACACAGCTGAATTTGTTACTGAATGGCATGAGGAACATTCTAGTGAATTTGAACATCTTATCTGGCCACCATAGTCCCCAGATCTCAATATTATTGAACATTTATGGTGCATTTTAGAAAAACAAGAAAGGAGTCGATATCTCCACCATCATCACTACAAGAACTGGAGACTGTTTTAGGTGAAGAATGAACAAAAATTCCTTTCGAAACAATTCAAACTTTATACGAGTCCATGCCTCGTAGAATTCAAGCTGTAATTACTGTCAAAGGCGGTCCTACCCATATCAAAATAAATTTGTTTAAAATTTTAAGGTGTTTCCATTATTTTGTCCAACCCCTGAATATATATATATATATATATATATATATATATATTATATATATATATATATATATATATATATATACATATATATATATGAAAAAACAAGTCAAAAATAGAAAATGCTAAGATAATTTTATAGTGGATCTTTCAGTACCGGTTTCGGTCATTTTGAGACCTTTTCAACTGTAACGATTAAATAATTAAATTTAGAAAAAATTAGAAGAAAAAGTTTTTTTTAAAAGAATATTTCTGTATATATATATATATATATATATATATATATATATATATATATATATATATATATATATATATATATATATATATATATATATATGTATATATACATTAACACATCTATGATCATTAGATATTCATTGAGGATATTACTTTCAATAAAGTCAATTTACAGACATCCTTTAATCCAGCTCTTTAACACACTCTAATAAAACTATAACTCAAAAATCACTGAGGTCGACTGATTCTACTTAAAAGTCTTCAACAATTACATTGGTCAACAAAAAGAAATTTTTGAAATGGTGTCGAGACACCAAACATTTTTTTAAAGCTTATTGGAGGGCGCTGAATCTGAAAATGACGTTACTTTTCTTGGTTAGCTACCATTTTTGTTGTACAGAAATGCCTCATATTTGGGGAAAAAAAGCATTTTTTTCATTTGTTTTCTGTATATTGGATGTTGATCGATGGCAATATTTCCCAAAGTAAAACCGTAGTAACCTCTCAATTCGTAATTAAATCAACAAATATTGGTCTGCTTATTGAGAAATACTATTTTTGCAATATCAATCAGACACACAAAAACAACAAAATAAAACCAGCTGTTCATGCAGGGATAAAAATTTGTGCCCGCTAAATGGAGCTTGCATGTCCGAGACCATCATTTATGAAGCGATCGTAGAGTCTACAACCACTAAGGACATAGTTCTGTCAAAGAAATAGGTGGGTCTCACAGAGGGGAATTTTAAAGTCAGGTTCAACAATCACACCTTGAGCTTCAGACACTGAGATAAAAAAAAACAACCAAATAATCTAGTCATATATGGTCCTTAAAAGAAAAAGGTATCAATTACAATATCTACTGGAAGATCTTAGCCAAGTGTAAGCCTTACACCATCGGCAGTGGAAAGTGCGATCTTTGAGACATGGAAAGATGGCTCAACTGGAAAACCAGCTTAGACCCCGCTACATGCCTAAATTCAAGAACTGAACTTTTTGGTTCATGTCTACATATGGCTAAATAATTGTTACATTTTTGTTCCCCACCAAGATCATAGATAGAACCTGCTTTTATATTGTCCACGTACAAGCATTTTATCTCGATATATTTATATATACTCTTTTACTCTTTTACTTGTTTCAGTCATTTAACTGCAGCCATGCTGGAGCACCGCCTTTAATCGAGCAACTCGACCCCGGGACTTATTCTTTGTAAGCCCAGTACTTATTCTATCGGTCTCTTTTGCCGAACCGCTAAGTGACGGGGACATAAACACACCAGCATCGGTTGTCAAGCAATGCTAGGGGGACAAACACAAACATACATGCACACACATATATACATATATATACATATATACGACAGGCTTCTTTCAGTTTCTGTCTACCAAATCCACTCACAAGGCTTTGGTCGGCCCGAGGCTATAGCAGAAGACACTTGCCCAAGGTGCCACGCAGTGGGACTGAACCCGGAACCATGTGGTTGGTAAACAAGCTACTTACCACACAGCCACTCCTATATTATTATTGCTTTATATATTTTTACATATTTTTCTGTATATTACCTTTCACCCTGCATTTTTTGTGCATGTGCATATATAGACGTGTATATGAACATGTTTGTGCGTGTATTGGTATATATATATATATATGCGTGTGTGTGTGTATGTATATGTGTACATGGTTGCATATATATGTATACATATAAGTGTGTCTGTGGTTGTGCATGCATATGTTTCACGCAAGTGTGAGTGAGCATATGCATATATAGCATATGCGTATTCTAGACGTGTATATGAATATAATTGTGCGCGTATGGGTATGTGTACGTGTGTGTGTGTGCGCATGTGTGCGGATATGTATATGTGTACATGTGTATGGTTGCGTATATATGTGCACATATAGGCGTGTGTGTGGGCGTGCACCTATGTGTTTCACGCGAGTGTGAGTGAGGATATGCATATAGGCACATGTACGTGGGTGTGCGTGCGCGCTTGTTTATGTATGTACATGCGCGCATACGCGAATTCTATGAGCGTTTTTTACTTTCTCCCCTTCGGGTTTCTTTTCCCTTTCTTAAACAGTCATACTAATAGCTCTTTTGTTTGTTGTAATAACGGTAATTTACACTGATTTCCCTTTGTTTAACGGTCATTTTCATAGCATTTTTGTTTGTCATAATAACTGACGAGATGCTGGAGCATATTTCCGCACCGACATCCGAAAATCGGAGTTTTATTATGGCAACCGAATAATTATCACATATTACCTTACACACACACACACACACACACACCACACACACACACACACACACACATATATATATATATATATATATATATATATATATATATATATATATATATATATATATATATATATATATAACTTAGATGACTTAGATACACTTCGGCCAAAGATTAGCTCAAGCCATGTCTAACTTAGTAGCACCACCTGTTAGGGTTTAAGTCATTTTAAAATCAAGTTTTGTGGTATCATGGTCCATTCAAGTAGAGAGTTGCTGTTGACTGACATGTAAACTGCCTACAAGAGCAGGCAGTTTATTTGGTATCCCTTGAAGAAATTTGTTCAAGTTTCCTTTGAAGGTGATGGGATCTTTTTTTAAAATATGTTAATAAATCAACAGGACTCATTCGCAATTGAAACTAAGTGTTGTCTGTTTATTTCTTACAGGTCTACCATTTTGAATTAAAGCATATCATATATGTTGCAATCGGGTCTTCTGCCATTAACACAGTTATTTTTGGGTAAGTAAGATTTGTTCAGAATTTTTTCATATTGTCGTATTGTTTGTTATTTTTGCGTACTTTGTAAAGTCACTTGTGAGATTGATACTGAATGAAATATAGTACTGGCAAATCCTGTATGAATGTTTTATTGAGTCAAGTTTGGTGTATGAGTTGCATCATGATTTCATCTGTCATATCTATAATATTGTTTTAAAGGTTCATTTTCAGGTTCATATATTTGGCTAATTTATGAATCTACTCTGAAAAGCCATTGTGTCTAAGAAGCTGCTGATTGTGTTTCTTTGTAGACATACTATCATTACAATTATTAAGATTTCAGAGTTAGCAGAGCTGTATCTAATTAATCTCTTTATGTTCTAAGTTCAAGTCCAACCAAGATCAACGACTGCCATTGATCTTTTACATCTTGATGACATAGATACCAGTTAAGTAAGTCGATTCAGTAAATATGTGGCCTTGTGTCAATGTTATATGCTATAATTATTATTAGTATCATTATTACGAAGGACAATGGATTGATTATGTGGTATTTGGCTATCTATCTTTTACATTGAGATCAGATCTACCAAGATGAGTTAAAGTCCAAATCTGAAGAATTTGTTGTGGGGGCCACATCGACAAGTAATCAAAATAAGAAGTAAAAAAAATTAATAAATAACGCAATGCATATATTACAAGGAAAAGCGAAATTTCCAACGTTTTGGCCACAGGCTCTTTATCAAGACAAAAAGAAGAGAAAAAGCAAGGAGTCTTGATAATAATGGATGATGGAAGGAAGATAGATATGTATTTAGTTTTTTAGGATGGTGGAGATAGATCGTGGGCATCCTAAAAAACTAAATACATATCTATCTTCCTTCCATCATCCATTATTTCGGACAGGTGCTAAAAGATTAGTAAATAGCGGCAGAGTCAGTGTATGTCTTAGCATGAGTGAGTAAGTATGGGTAGGACGGTCAAGTACTATGAATGTATGCATGTTTGTATGCACCAGGAGTGATTAAATGATTGTGATGAAAGGAGACGAGGAAGAATTAGAGAAAATATAAGCAATTATTGATACTAAAAGGTGTATGCAATCAAAAATAATGTCAATGTTCCTGAAGCTGCAAAGCAGAAGTGGAGCCTAGGACCGGATTTAAACCAAGAGGGTGGGGGCACTTCAAGTTCAGTGGGTCACTTATACCCAAGACTTATAATCTTAGAAAATTACTAAATCTAAATCTCAAAACCCATCTATTTCCAATAATTGAATTTGATGAGTTACCAGAGAAAGTTTAAATAAATGACTGAAAATTTTGCTTTATAGATATACTTTTTCAAAATTCAAATTTTGTTTTTCACACATCCACTTGCGGTATTTGATTTTTTCCTTCATTGTGAAAAGTACAATGAAGGAGAGAAGAGTGAAGTAAGAGTTTTTTTCTTCTTTTAATGTGAACTACATATATTTGAGAATGTAAAATAAGATAAAATGACAGAAAATTACATAAAAGAAAAAAATTATTTTTGTGGTTGTTGTTTGTTCCAAAGGCATGATAAGTGTGTGTGTGTGTGTGAGAGAGAGAGGAGGGGGGTAGAGACAAAAACGGGGAAATTCAGACAGCTATTTCTGAAAGTCTATTCCAGTTTCCAGTAAGAGTAAGTGGGGTACAATGAGTAATATTTACAGCATTTTTCACTTCGAGAAAAGATTATGTTTTACGCATGTTCACTACCTTGCCAAATCCATATCAGAGAAGTAAAAATCTTCTCTAAACGCAGTAAAACCTACAACGTATTCAGAACAATATTTCAGAAAATCATCGCCGTTCTTTTTGAGCATATAAAAGACAAATTCAGGCGGGGCAAAATGGGTAAGACAAGACAATATAAATCTGCGTTTCCAGCTTTCTAGAATTGATTTTTAAAAAAAGAGTCATACACGTACGCATCCATCGTTAGACATCGAAAATGCAACAAAATTTAAAATATCTTGATCAAATGAAAGAGGATTATGGAAAATTATCACATACTATGAAATGAATGAAACTCAGCTAAATCTAAAATCTCAACGTAAAATATTTTTTATAGCTTCTTCACCATAGCTTCTTCGCCAACAATTATCCAGATATTTTATTAGCTACCTCAGATACATACATACATTTTCAGGAGTGTTCTGTTATTCCCCTTTTCTCAGCTGTCCCCAAAGCAGTTACAATTTCCTTGGGAATTGTAAGTGTTTAGGGACTGGCAGTAAAGGCAATAAATTGTTTTTTAATTGAATTATTTGGTATCTCTAAAGTGGCAAAAATCTATGGGTATTTATCATAAAAGAGAATTCATTACATCTTTTAAGAAGTCAAGATACCTTTGTATAACGAGTGTGACTCAGCAAGCCTGAACGCTGGAAGGCGGTAGTGGTGAGGGCTTCCTGTATTGAGTGTTACATACCTTTCCTAGCAGGGGTCCCCAATACCCGGAGCAATTACCCCCTCCACACCCCTTATAAATCTGGCCCTGGGGAGACACTGGGTAAACTAAAAAGCAAAAAGAGCATAAATCCAAAACATTGATAATTTTTCTTTTCCCCATGACAAAAATATAATTATATTTATTTTCATTACTATTTCATTTGATTTTATTGTTTTCTTACTGACAAAATTACATTTTTTAAGAAGTCAAGATAATTTTCTATATTGAGTGTACCTCATCATGCCTGATTGCTGGAAGGTGGTAGCGGGGCTTCCTGTATTGAGTGTTACATACCTTTCCTAGCAGGGGTCCCCAATATCTAGATACCCGGAGCAATTGCCTCACCATACCCCTATAAATCCGGCCCTGGGGTGCCACTGGGTAAACTAAAAAACAGAAAGAGATTAAATTCGAAACATTGATCATTTTTCTTTTCTCATGACAAAAATATAATCATATTTATTTTTATTACTATTTCATTTGTTTTCTTACTGACAAAATATATATTTGAGTTTCCTGTTTTCGACTGTTCTCACTATGAAAATGGGTAACCTTGCACTGTTGTTAGAAACCATTATTAATATTTGTATATTTCTCTCTCATCAGATTGCTTGAATACATCCCTAAGCAGGGTTCTTATAATATGGTGTTCATCATACTAAGTTTCATTGTGAGAGCTTTCGAATCTTTGGGTTGTGGTACAATCAATACAGCAGTTATGACATTTTTCGCCACTGAATTCCCAGATGATGTTAGTTGTTTATTTGTGAGTATAACTAAACATATACTTCTTTATCTTCGTCTCATTCCAGGTTCTCTCCCCCCTCTCTCTCTCTTTCTGTCTCTTGCTCTGAATGAGGTGGTGATGATAGAAATAGTGATAATGATGACGATGGCATGATAGTAGTGGTATTAATGGTAATGACGGTAATGAAGTGATGGTTATAGTAGCGATGGAGATGATGGTGATGATAGTGTTGGTGATGATGACTGTGATTGTGAAGGTGGTGCTAGTTAATTATATACTAGCAATAGAAGTGGGAACTCCATGCTAAATACGAGATTTTTTAGGTGATTATAAATTTATAAAGGGTCACAAAATTTAGTATTCTTTTATAAATTGTATATTCTGCATCATCTTTATTTAAAAGCACCTTTCAGTTTTTCTGGATAAGGTTTTAATTGAAGGAACATGACTTTCCTTTCCTCTCAGCAGTTCAGAGGTTCATTTATAAATCTAATAGCTTCACAATGATTGCAGAGAATATTGATGTCACCAACGTTGTAACTTTCAACCATATGTTTAGTTTTTTGACGTTTTCGTTCATTTTTATTTTATATTCTATCTTGAACTCGTTCCCTTATTTCTTGTAAATACTCACTCAATACTCTTTGATTCATATTTTCCCTTCAACACACTGATGCTCCCGTGCTTGTTTTAGTGATTCGAACCTCTGTTTCTCTTAATATCATTGCCTATACCGTTTTAATCTTTCTGTTGTTAGCTTACATCATGTGTCATCCATATTTTATAAATAAATACCTATTTTCAAGCGAGCAGACAGTAAATAACTGCTCTTGTGCATATGCAAAGAGGTGATATTAAAAAATAGTTCAGTTAAAATAAAAAAATAAAGACTACACTTTTCGTTACCCATTACAATAGCAATATTTGATCAAGTTATTTTTATTGTTTACTCAACGGAAAAGATGACTGTCCATCCATAAACATTGCAAGTCGTTTAGAAATGTGCTCTTTCGAAACACTAGTGTGTTTGATGCAGTTCATGAGAAAATTGAATTTTGTATAAAATAGTTTGTTTCATAGATTAGACTGTTGCAGAAACAATAGAAGAAACAAAGGGATGACACACAGACTAACTTATAGTCTAACTTATCTGAAAATTTGTAATAGAATATTTTTCTTTAGCTTTTCTCAAAGATTGGGCGCTCAACAATTGTACATAATGTTATAACTGTTCAGGTGTGAATTAGTGTCTAGTTCTCACGATGAAGATGTGAGTCTGTTATAGATTTATATAGTTTATGTGTTGTCTATTTCTAGGTGGCACATAAACTCTATAATTTGAACATATGATACATGGGAAGATAACCCAATGCTTATACCTTCGACCATCTCGTCTGTACCTTGAAAAACTAATTTTGGTCTCCCCTTTAGACACAAGACAATTTTTTAAGTACGAAACTGACCATAGTAAATCAAAGAATATTTATTGAAGAGTTGTAATAAGATCAGATAATGCAAGATAGATAAGATAGGATAGGATAGGATATGAGATGGTATGATAAAATACTATAATACGTAATATGTATATTATAAATAAAATAAAAGATAGGCTATGAAAGGACAAGATTGAAGAAAATAACATAAAGTAGAATGTGATGGTTACTTCAGACTGGCTGTAGTAGGGGATGCCTAGTTACTGCTAAATCAAATCCAGGTGTCAGTTTACGGATGTTATTAAAGCATGTAGAGTGGCAGAAATGACAGAGCACCGAAATTGATATCTTACGGCATTTAGATTCATCCATTTATGTTTATATTACTGGAATGAATCGACATTCATTTCTCATCGTTCCAGAGCCGACAAAATATATTACAAAAACCAAGCATTTACTTACGCTACTTCAAAAGTCTGTTCCGTTCCCATGAATTTGTTTCTCTGCATATGCAAAAAAAAAAAAATCAGATATTTTCGAATATAACGTGTTATAGAGGAGTCCAAGGACCAAGTTTTTGGTAACAATACATAGCTAATAGCAATAAACAATATTAAATCGCCACAACAGAGTCAACCATAATTGTATTAAATCTTTTTCAGCTTGGTGGATTCGATTTACCGTATCTGATATATGGTGCACTGCTTGCCATTTGTTTACCATGCGATATATACCTTCTAAGAGGGAGCTCGAGTAAGTGTTTTATAATGTAATATAATTTAACAAGATACATTATAATTTGATATAATTTAATGTAGTGATTCGAAAAATAAAACGTAAACTTTTTTGAAAATAAATCTATTTTACTTACAATTCAATGAAACTTGTCTCCTACAAAATAGTTCCAGTTTTGCAATGCATTTTTAGAGGTGGTGTGAAGTTCTTGTAGTGAATATTTTTCGATGGTTTTTAATAACTGAAATCGGCAACCGTTCACAATGAATTTTAAATTTTGGAGATAAAAATCCTAAGTGACCAGATCTGTAAAATAGGGTAGTAGGGAAATAAGCGTCGTCCAAAATGTTAGGGATAAAAAGTGACGTATGAGCTGGTGCCATTTTGTACACTGTATAAATAAAGTCTTCTTCTCTCTCAAACAGTAGAACGGCTTGTCGTCCTTCATTTATTTCTTTTGGGCACTGTATGTTATATTATGTATATGGCTTATTATGTTAGGGACGACTGTGCGGCGTTCAATCGACGGAGATGGAGATGACGGTGGCGGAGATGGAAAACGTTCTGTCTGTCGCTGGTGTATAATAGCGTCTTCATAGCTGGAGCAGTAGCATGGTTGGCTGGCTGGTCGTCTGTCGCTGGAACTGGAACATAGCTGAGTGACTAGACCTTAAAAGGTCTCAAGCTGAAAGTGAAAGCTGGCCTATTTAAAGGATTAAAGTGGCTCAAATGAAGCATCCTATCCGAAGGCCGTGATTGGTTGGCTTACATACTGGCGCGAAATAAGTCGACAGACCGCGCTAGATGCCAACCAATCAGATCAGTGGACACAACAGGGTCAAACTAGCCAAAGATGGTTGTAATCTGAAACGAGATCATTCCTAAAGTGTCTCTCAAACAGTGAGGATATCAATATCGCTACACAGGTACCAAAAGTTGTCATGTTCATACTTTGGAGGTCAATGAAGACAATAATCTCAGCCATAGAGCACTTCAACAAGAGAAACATCCATGCTGAAGACTAGAGAATCACAATTACTCTTGCCTATACAATACCTTCTGTGTACCTGAAGCTGTGGAAACCACAATATTTCATTGTTGCACATGTGTGACACCTTCACTGCTTTAATGAAAGGCTCCAGGAAGTTTCACACATCAATCAATGAAGTCCATGAATGATTACACAACATTTCAACAAGGAGAGGGCCGAAAACTGCGCCTGTTTCTGCTTATAATGCACTTTCCATGCACCTGAAACTAAGTATTTCATTAAGTGTCTTATATAGGCACAAAGCCAAAGATTTTCGGTCAAGGGTTAGTCGATCAAATACACTCCAGTACTTGATTGATATTGCATTGTGTCAAACTACTGAAGTGATGAAAATGTAAGTTAGTGCCGGCAAGATAGTAAAGAACCGGAAGAAATACAGCAAAATATCTCGTCCGATACTAAAAGTTTTGCACACCCACTTCCTTGAACAAATTATTAATAATATTTTTTTCTTCCTCTTTAGATAAGAAAGCAGAAAGAATGTCTTCAGTGTCAGGATTCACTTATTCTTGGGAGATCTTCAACAACGTTCTTCTTCTTGTAGTTCTTACACTACCATTCACATTTCAAGAAGCTTTCCTTTGGTTTCATCTTAAAGATGTAAGTATTATTCTTCGTGTAAGAGGGCTAGTCGATTAGATCGACTCCAGTACGCGACTGGTATTTAATTTATAGACCTCGAAAGGATGAAAGTCAAAGTTAACCTAGGCGGAATTTGAACTAAGAACGTAATGGCAGATGAAATACCAATTTTTTTATTGCCCACCGGGGGCCAAACATAGAAATGGACAGAACAATTGATGGGATCAGTAAAACGGTATGATTTTACATATAATGTGACTATAAAAATTGAAATAGAATATTAAAAAAATCGAATGGAATTAACAATACAAAGACAATACAAATGAAGCGATGATCAGGCCACGCTCCGATCCCACAAGCCCCGATCTACCGCTTGTCCCTTTTTTTTTCTTTTTTTTTCGTCTATTCACATGGTTCCTTGCACGCACAATACTCGTGCAACATGCTTCCATGTCTTTTCGAATGTACACTCCGACAGACATCTCTTCACCAGCCAGAGTTTCCTTTTCAAATGAAAAGAAAAAAAATGATCGTAAATTGTGGCCAGAGATAAAGTTGTCTGTCCTAATTCCTTTTATCCTAGTCTTCCATACTGCCTCTTTCGCTTCGTTAAAACTCTCGGTGAGTCAATTTTTATAATTAACTCAGTCGACAGCTGTACTCTTTCTTCGCCAGACATCAGGTGTTCAGCATGAGCCCACATTTCAGTTATCTCCGGACACTGAACAATAGCGTGAGGGACGGTTTCCCTGTCCCCCGCATCTTGGACAGGTCGGCGACTGACGCTTACCGTGTCTTGTGAGCTTATCCCAAACGGGCAAGGCACCTCTGTAGCATTGCCAGGTTAAGGACTTTTGGAAGTTGTCCAACGTTCTAAACCCGAATGTACGGTGAAACAGGTTGTCCAGTTGAATAAACCCGAGACCTAGAGTCGCCCCCAGGCCATCGTCGCATTCAGACTCTAGCAACCCACTATATAAAATCCGTGTGGAACCCCCACCGTTCGCGTTGCCCGAGCGCCGGATTAGCAAGAGGGCCTTACGGCAGTCTTTATGCCACTCACTCGACCTCGATCTACGAGAACACCAGGCTTCCTGTTCGCAAAAACTTTTGAACTCAGGAACATTTGTCTGGCCAGCGGAGACCACATCCGTTCACTATCCAGGAGAATCCAGAGGTGCCTCAACCTCAACGCATGTCTGCGCATCATTATAAAAGGCATCCCTAAACCTCCCTTTAAAGGCTTTTGACAGCAGACAGAGCCTTCCATTTTCCTTTTGTTGTTTATTTTTTCTTCTGTTTCTCCCTCTCTCTTTCTTCCTCCTCGCCGTCTGATTCTTCTACACCTTCTTTATAATATTTTTTAATGTGACCCAGTTGGCCATCAACAAAAATATTTAGAACTTCCTCTTCTACTTCCACGATTTCTGGGAGCTGTTCTAAAATCTTTTGGTCAGCCTGCAGTATGAGGTAAGTGTTTGACCAGTCCAATAGGTATTCTCTGTGACGGTAGCCTGCAGGAGGTTCATATTATCTTCCCTGTTTGCTAGGACTGCCGCCATCGAGCACATAGGGTTTACTCCGGGTGGAATTCTTGGTATTCTCACTTTTGATGTTCTCATTCCCATGTAAATTGGGATTAACATTGTGTCTTCCGACTCTAAAGATTTTACCGAGTATTTTTGTGACGTTTCTGCGTTCTTGAATCTCACCACGATGGTTCCAAACTTCTTCCCTCTGGCTAGATATGTAATGTCCTGCCAGATGGGTTTTAGATATTTTTCATTTTTTTGCTCACATATCTTATCAATTTTACGAGCTTTTAAGCAGAATGTCTTAAAAATAATAATTTTCTTTTTTTCCTCCGTAAATTCTTCTTCTGGTATTTCCAATTTTACTACTCCATCTCGTTCTGTTATCATATCTTTGTATTTTAGTAATTCTTTTTTGTCAGTTGACAGCTGTCGCGTTCCACTACCAGCTGCTGACGCAAAACTTTTCCTTTCTTCATTTTGGATGATCCTTTCTTCTGTCTTCCTTTTGGTGTTCGTAACTTTTAGTAATGCCAGGAATTCGCTTTCCGACACATCAGAAACGTTATCAAAAAATTAAACTTTCTATTTTCTTTACTTCTCGCTCAATCGATGATTCATCACCCGACGAAGAAGACAAACTTTTCGGCATCTTGCCGGCAATTAATGTTTACCCTCACAGGAGAAAACCACAGATAGCTTTCGAAAGAAAACTATACTACAATTTTTTCAACAATAAGCACAAGAAATATAACAATTAATAGAAACTTACCAACACACTCCAACAATAAATTTTCAATAACAGACGTACGAAATACCTATTTCTTTACTACCCACAAGTGGCTAAACACAGAGAGGACAAACAAGGACAGACAAACGGATTAAGTCGATTATATCGACCCCAGTGCGTAACTGGTACTTATTTAATCGAGCCCGAAAAGATGAAAGGCAAAGTCGACCTCGGCGGAGTTTGAACTCAAAACGTAGCGGCAGACGAAATACCGCAAAGCATTTCGCCGGGCGTGCTAACGTTTCTGCCAGCTCGCCGCCTTGATGTAAGTATTATTTACAATAATATAAGGCGGCGAGCTAGCAAAATCGTTAGCACGCCCGGCGAAATGCTTAGCGGTATTTCATCTGCCACTACGTTTTGCGTTCAAATTCCGTCGAGATTGACTTTACCTTTCATCATTTAGGGGTTGATAAATTATGTACCAGTGAAACACTGGGGTCGATGTAATCGACTAGTCCTATCCCACAAAATTGCTGCCCTTGTGGCAAAACTTGAAGCTATTTTTTATAGTAATTATAATTGTTTTAAATTTTGGCACACAGTAAAAAAATTAGTGTGTGGGGAGGGTGGAGTTAGTCGATTACATCGATCCAGTACTTCACTGGTATTATAGTTTATCGGCTCCGAAAGGAAGAAAGTCAAAGTTGACCTTGGCGGTATTTAAACTCAGAACGTAAAGGGCCGGAAGAAATACCGCTAAGCATTTAGTCCGACGCACTAATGATTCAGCCTGTACACCACCTTAGTAATGATTTCTGATATAGGCATAAAACCAACAACTATCGACGTAGTACTTGACCTACTTTTATTTATCCTGTAAGAATGAAAGGTAAAGTTCACTTCAATGGGATACGAGTTCATAACGTAAAGAGTCGGAACAAATGTCGCAAAGCATTTTTCCGGTGATTAACGATTCTACCAGCTCGCCGCCATTTTAATATTTTCTAATTTTGATATAAGGTTAGCAATTTTGAGAGAAGGATTAAGCCGATGTCATTGACCCCTATTCTTGACGAGTACTTTATTTCATCGATCCCAGGATTTGAACTCAGAACAGTATTAGAACAAAAACCGTAAAGTATTTTATTCTACACTGAAAAGATCTGTCAATGCACTGCCGATATAGCCAGAAATTTTTTAAAGAGGGGTTAATTGACCCCCATCACTTGATCGGTACTTCGAAATCAGATGGGTGAAGGCAAAACTGATCTCGGCGAGATTTGAACATTCAACTTAAAAAGCTGTAGTTAAATACTTTTGTCAAACACTTTAACGATTCCGCCAATTCAATAATAAAAATTTCTTTTAATGGCCACAAGGGCCGAAAGAGTTTGGTGACAATGTAAGAACGAAATACACACACTGCAAATTTAGGTTGAATAAAAAGAAAGTATATATTTAGACAAGCGTGCTAAATATTTTGCCGGCACGCCGTCTTGATAATAGTAATAATTATTTCAGCTTTTAGCACAAGGTCCGCAAGTTCACAGGAGGACTATATATTAATTACATCGACCCAGTGCTCATTTAGTACTTATTTTATCAACACCGAAAGGGTGAAAGGAAACGTTCACCCCGGCGGAATTTGTACTCAAAACGTAGCGACAGGCAAAATACCACAAAGCATTTCATCCAGCGTGCTAACGATTCTGCCAGCTCACCGCCTTAAGGATATTGGGCTTGTGCATAATTATTGCGGCTTTTTTTTCAACAAATTTCATTCAACAAAAACAATAACAATATTTAACAAAAACATCTTTAAATAACGGTCTGACCGTCTGCCAAGCAAATGGGAGGCAGTAATTGAAGTAGATGGTGAATATGCTCTGGAATAATCATTTAAAGATGGTTTGTTACTTATTGTTATTGCTCTTGTTGAATAAAATTTGTTGAAAAAAGTCGCAATTATTATGTACCAACCCAATAATAATAACCCTTTCTACAAAAGGCACAAGGCCTGAAATTTGTGGGGAGGAGACTAGTAGATTACATCGCCCCCAGTGTTTCACTGGTGTTTATTTTAATGACCCCGAAAAGATGAAGGGCAAAGTCAACCTCGGCTGAATTTGTACTCAGAACGTAGTGACAGGCGAAATACCGTCAGCGCGCTAACGATTCTGCCAGCTCGCCGCCTTAATAATAATAATAATAATAATAATAATAATAATAATAATAATAATAATAATAATAATAATAATAATAATCCTTTCTACTATAGGCACAAGGGCTAAAATTTTTGGGGAGGGGTAAGTTGAATACATCGAACCCAGCGCTCAACTGGTACTTATTTTAATGACCCTGAAAGGATGAAAGGCAAAGTCGTCCTCGGCGGAATTTGAACTTAGAACGTCGGGACAGCCGAAATGCCGCTAAGTATTTTGCCCGGCGTCCTAACGATTCTGCCAGTTCACCGCCTTAATAATAATAATAATAATAATAATAATAATAATAATAATAATGATAATAATAATAATAATAATAATAATAATAATAATAATAATGATGATAATAATAATGATGATAATAATAATGATAATAATAATAACAATAATAATGATAATAATAATAATAATAATAATAATAATAATAATAATAATAATAATAATAATAATAATAATAATAATAATATTGCCCTGATGCAGTACCAGGCAGTGGCTCTCATGGTTTCTGATCTTAACTGATTGGAAGTGTTATCATGTACATTGTTTTGTCTTGGTATAAAAGATGGGCTACAGCAAATATTCTGCTCAATACCACAGATTTGCTTGTCAGTTATTTGACCTTAACCAGTTGAGCATGTCCCTTAGTGGCTGACGATATGTGCATCTCTGATTACGAGCAGAAGTAGTGGGGGAGCATCATAGCCATGTGTTGAGAGGGATTCTTTGGGGTTTGAATAGTTCACCTCTGGAAACATGGGTGGTTCTTTCAACATCCTTAAACAACCCTTATTCAGGGACCTTTTGAACGGGATGGGCTACTCAACCTGAAGAAATTTCCAACTGGGACCCACTTGCAAGGTCATGTGCTGTTTATCTTGATATGAGATCACCATGTCGCGCACATATGGTTGTGATGCATGTGCCTGGTGTACCCTTATCAGACGGGTAGTCATGATGGGTATATTGGGCTTCGTATATTTTACCCCAGTGTCACTTTGATGGCATGAACTGCTCTTTCACTCAATAATAATAATAATAATAATAATAATAATAATAATAATAATAATAATAAAATCGATATAAACATATCTGTCAAGACCTACCAGAAACTGAGCAAATATAAAGATCTGGAAATAGAAATCAGCAAAATGTGGAACCTGAAGACTAAAACAATACCTGTTGTCATAGGTGCCCTGGGAATGATAGCCAAAGGGGCTGATTGCTACCTAACTCAGATACCAGGAAACCCCAAAATGGCAGAAATTCAAAAGATAGTGCTCATGGGAACTGCTCATATCCTACGCAAAATACCTTCTTTGTAATCTCAAGTTTTAAAACAAACATAATTTTCGTATGGTTTTTTAGGCATTCACTAAAACAACATTAAGTACAAAACCAAATATATGGCACCCTAGGCATAACACCAACATGAACTTCCAACTCGTTGTCTCTTGAGGTGAGACTTGGAGCCAGCTTGTGCAAATGTAAAGCAAAAGTGAAACATAGAATAATAATAATATTAATAATAATAATAATAATAATAATAATAATAATACTGCTTTCTACTATAGGCACAAGGCCTGAAACTTGGCAGGAGACGGGAAATACTCGATTATGTCGACTCCAGTGTTTCACTGGTATTTAAGTTATCGACCCCAAAGGGATAAAAGGCAGAGTCGACCTCAACGAAATTCGAACTCAAAAAGTAGCGACGGGTGAAGTACCTATTTCTTTACTACCCACAAGGGGCTAAACATAGAGAGGACAAACAAGGACAGACAACGGATTAAGTCGATTATGTCGACCCCAGTGCGTAACTGGTACTTAATTTATCGACCCCGAAAGGATGAAAGGCAAAGTCGACCTCGGTGGAATTTGAACTCAGAACGTAACGGCAGACGAAATACGGCTACGCATTTCGCCCGGCGTGCTAACGTTTCTGCTAGTTCGCTGCTTTAACAACAACAATAATAATAATAATAATAATAATAATTGTTTGTTCCTTCTCGAACCATGCCTGGCTCATCAGGGCCGGTGTCCCGGTTTCCTTGGCGTATAGGTTCCCCACCTGGACGGGACGCCGTTCCGTCGCAGGTTAATAAAAATAATAATAGTTTCCAATTTTGGTACAAAGCCAGCAATTTCGGGGAAGCAGGGAAGTCGATTACATCGAACCCCAATAATAAGCTTTTGTACGTTTCAGAAAAATGCATCATTTCCAAAAACGTATCTAATTCTTTTTTATGATGAACGAAAAAGAAAATTTAGATGTATTTTGCAAATCATAAAGAAGGACTTTTTTACATAAGCAAAAGGTCACATCATTCGACGGACTCGTACTGGCGATCGTATTGGTTCCTTGAATTACTTTCCAAATGAAAAATAAAGTCAATATCGTCAAGACACAACTTTCAAAGGGAAAAGTAGATCTAAATAAATGTCACAAAACATCCTGTCTCTTTTACAATAAGCTAATATTCTTGTGTGAAAGTTTTAGTTGTTCTACGGAGCAAAGTATTGCAGCAAAATGGGAATACATCTAGTGCTTAAATTACTATTAGTACCTGTCCAGAAATAGGTTGAGGGAAAGGTGTCTGTCAAAGGTTGAGCTAAGTCAATAAAGGTAACAAACGTTTTTCCATTTGAAAATATTAAACGTCAGACTAACGAAGCGAATTCTTTTTTGTCTTTTTAAGTTTTCTTTCTCTCAGACGGAGATAGGAGCGATGTACTGCCTGCTCTGTATCAATTATAGCTTCGCATCCTTATTGAACGTCCGGATAGCGTATAAAGTAGTGAGTATTCCTTTGTTCCATTGATGTTTCAAGATTTACTTCTGGATATACTTAAAACTTGGATACACTTAAAACTTCTAGATATACTTAAAACTTGAAGATACTTCTTGAAAGTTAAGTAGGTCGGTCGGGGCTACTATAAGTCACTGGTTCATATTTTGTCAGTGTCATGCTATGACTGTCTCCCTAGACATGACATTCAGGATACCCTAGTGTAATTCATATATCTATAAAATGGGTCTATAGAAGGGCTTTTAGCACAGATATATGCTGCCCTAGCCCTAATGTATCAGCACTGGACAGTGTTACGTGCTGTCCATAACAAAGCACTGAACGTTAGCTTATGCAGTCTGCTTTGTTGTACATAGTTAAGATAGGAAGATTATGCTTCACCTTGAGCCCTCTTGATGGAGTTGTAGGGGTGTCGTTGTGGCACACCGGATATCTTTAGCAATTTTAGTCTTGGTGAAGTCAATATTCTCCATGTCTGATCACAGATGATTCTTTCCAGAAAGGAGAACCACAGACAGAAAGTGCGAGGAAAAAAGCGATATCACTAATAGAATGATATTTTATTTATGGATTCTGAAAGAACTAAAGACAAAGTGGGTCTTGTTGAGATTTGTTGTTGCTGCTTAACACCAGATCAGTCTTGACCGAACTGGTCTATGGGGAAAAGTGCTTCAATCATGACCGTCCCGACTTTCTGTAGATCATGAATTACGTTGTTCGATATAACATTTATTTTTAAAAAATTGGGTGTGATTTGAGGTAAATATGACTAGGATTTTCAACTTGAAAACGTTCCTTAGTGACACCAAGACCATCTGACATACATTGACATCACTTTACATATGGGGGAAATGTTATAGGCAGGGATACAGAAGGCAACCAAACTGTAACCTCTCTTGCACTTGCACTTTCTATTTCAATCCTACAGAGATGGTTAGTTTAGGAGATGGTGTAAGGTATTAACTACTTCCATTTCGTTACTTCACAGAAGAGATTGATGTAAGAGGTGTAAGGTTTGAGTTACTCAAGGAAGGTGTGGTGTCATGAAAGGAATGGCTAGTAATGTTTCGGTTACATATGTAATTATTGAATATAAGTTCCTTTAAAATAAGGATTGTAATTAGCTAGATAACCCAGGAGGATTGGCGAACGTTATGCCAAAATTGATGGTTGTTAACGATCCAAAAGTCAGTTGCTTGAATACCTATACCTAAGAATTGTACCACAGCTAGACCATGTATAATCTTGATATATTAATATATTTCAGAATATTGAATAGTTAATTAATATGTTTATTTTCCTTTCAGTCAGATTCGAAAAGTCTGCTCATTGTGTCAAATATTTTACTTGCTAGCGCATTATTGCTCTGCGGTCCATCGCCTTTCTTGGGAATAGAACATAAGTAAGTTGTCGATACTATTTTTTATGAAATTCTGATAATAAAAACATTAATGACTCGCAGAGGTACTGCTTCAAAATCTATCTCTCTGTAGTGTATCTATGTTTATTAGCTTGGCAATGTACATCTTCCTCTGTAATATGTGATCAAGAGGAATTCAACGAGCTATATCTATATGCATTGGTCTGTGTTCGTACTCATGTGCGGGCAGGATGGCGAATGCAATTTTGCCGAAGGACAAAAAGCCGAAACCAAGAAGCCGAACGGATACAATGTCGAACAAACATAAAGCCGAACGGGCACAATGCCGAAGGGACGTAAGGCTGAACGGACACAATGCCGAAAGGGCATAAAGCCGAACGGACACAGTACCGAACGGACATGAAGCCGAACGAATACAAAAAAAACAAACAAAACATTCCTACCTACATAGTTTAATGACCAATTTATCAATTTGGGACTTAATATTTAACGAGGTTAAATTTTAATTTTTGTGTCTTTTTGGCATCTTGTCTGCTCGACATTATATCCGTTCGGCTTCTTGGCTTCGACTTCTTGTGCCTCAGCAAATGTGCATTCGGCATCCCATCCTTGTATCATTTGTGCGTACATACGTACATACATACATACATATATATATATATATATATATATATATATATATATATATATATATATATATATATATATATATATATATATATATATATATATATATATATATATACATATATATATATGTATGTATGTATGTATGTATGTATGTATGTATGTATGTATGCATGCATGCATGCATGCGTGTACGTATGTATGCATGTATGCTTGCATATATGTATCTGACTGTGTAGCTACCTGCGCATCTCTCTCCTCTCTCTCTCTCTCTCTCTTGGAATGATGTCATTAAAATTTACCTTAAACAATTAGTAATATAACAAAATACATCAATGATACCACGTATAAATACGAAACAGAGTAAAGAAGTTGTCTTTAAAGTAGTTGTCCATAATTATTCACTTACTCTTTGAAATATTCGTGTCTCCTGTGTAGTTGATTTCCACAAACGGTTCATGATATTTGTATTCTGTCCTCGACAACTATGTGCTAGGGTCGAATATATAAACCACATTCTATTTCCACAAACAATTTTTTTTCAGTCTGCCCATGTTAGTAACCATTACCGTTGTCCAGGTCATGAATGTCGTGTAATGATCTAATGAATACGATCACGAATACAAGTGGTCGAAATGGGACTCCTCCTGGGGATCTCTGGAGTAACGTTACTCGACAGGGTGCATAGCCTCGAGATCAGGAAACCTCTCCAGATCGAGTTACTCGTGTTCCACACTGAGAAGTCACAGGCTCGGTTCTACGGACATGTGATTAGAATGTTGCAGGAAAGATTTGTATGACGGATTCTTCAAGCCGAGCCAACAGCAGGAGGCTTGGGGTAGGCCGAGAGCGAGATGGTTGTATAATATCCATACTTTCAGTTGATCACGCTTGGGGATCCAGCCGCTAAGTCTAATGACGATTGCTTCTGATAAGACCTTATGGAGAAGGTGCGTGGGGACTTTAACCCCATGATCTTCTCAGAAAAAAAGGGAGCCGAGAAGGGATGAATTAATGTTTTTATTATACAATGCGACGTATGTAAGCGTTTTTTTAGAAAAAGAAAAAATTATTTTAACACTTGAAATAGAGTTTTTACCCCAAAATACTCGCATTGAGATAAATTCCTAATGTTTGGACTTTCAAAAGAAAAGAAATAAGGTTTTTGTTTATTTTTAACAAGATTTCTTTTTTCTCGCGCTACTGACAGAAAAGAGTAAAAGGAAAATAGTCTTGAAAATTTTACACCATGTCTCCAAAAACAAAACTGAAAATGTACAAAACAATACATTGCACATACAGAATAGAAACCCTTCAGAATGCTGAATTAATTGAAGCGCAAAGTAGTAATTGTAGACACGAACTAAAAGAAAACAGATATGTTGACTCCACCGATTAGAATTTTTGTCAACAGCAACAAATACATGCACTTAGGATGTAAACACGAATAAGTAAAACATGTCTTTTGCTTGTGTTCTTTTGAAGAGGAAACTTTTAGTATAGAACATTTTGTTGAAAGATTGAAAGCCTTCTAGTATTTTGTTCACCGAACTGTGGCAAGCCTTCCGCAAATCCATGTCAGTGAGGTAGAAAGCAATGTATCTCTTACCAAAAATATAGTTGATTTTCTTGTCCTATTCAACTATGATTTGGAGGTAGCCTTGGCATATATTTCATGTGAGCTAATATTCATTTTTAAAACAGAAGAAGGGGTGATAGTACAAAACCAAATACAAAGCGACGCACCTGCCTATAAGCTGGAGAAACACAAGAGTAGAAAGATTCAGTGTCAGGGTTATCGGTGAAATGTCACATCTGATCTGATAATCTGCTCAAATTGTGTCACATTCGCGGTACAATAAGCGCAGGTAGTTAGTGCAGATATGACATTCTGCGGTATGTGGTCAAGTTCCATCGCTGTAGAAATTCAACTCATTATGATCCAGCAAAACCACAAAACAATTTCAGAGCTGTGAAATGTACAAAGTGCTAAGAAAACCTTATAGCTCTGCATTCAAGGTAGACGACTTTGTGTAACAGGTATGGAAGCAAGACCCATTTGTCTGCACAGCAATGCAAAAGAACTGAAGTAAGAAGAACAACAAAACATGGAGATTGTTGGCCGAATGGATTCTCCGAATTTTCGGAATGAGGGAACAGGAAACCATGATGGTCTTCTGGGGGACATAAGCCCTCAGCAAGAAGGGGTGCCACTGCATGATACCGAAGATCCCAACATTGTCATCAAGATACAGGACCATATACTGCATCTGCTTGAATTTCAAAAGCCCACAGCTTTACAATATCCTTTCAAAACCCCTGAGAGACCTGCATAATATCTATATCGAGATCGTTGCTTGATAAGGTGACTGAGTTTGCAATAACGTATGTTGATATAGACCATATAGTCCTAGACTTTATCAAGCATTCGAGGAAACACTTCTATTTAGTGAGAGTTGAACATGGGTTAAAAAATTCGATACAGATGAATTGTTCGATGCATCGATGGGATCGTATGATAGCATTTATATTTGCGATTTATTAATTCTCTTTATTTTAAATACATTGAGATCCATGTTCTCATCCCACGATGAACGATAGCTTGGAAATTTCTCATGGGTGTGATGGTCACACTCTTGATAAATTTAGGAAAGCCTCATCGCTATCAATTAGGCCCCAAAATCACTGTCACTACAAGCTTAGTGTGTGCGCGTGTGTGTGTGTGTATGTGTGTGTGTGTGTGTGAATGTTTGTGTTTGTGTGCATGTGTGTGTGCGTGTGTGAGTGTTAAATTAAATGAGACAACAAAGCCAAGACTGTGTGGAATTTTCAGGACATTTATAAAGAGAAAGTTAATCTTACAGCTGTTTCTGGGATTTTAGGGATATCTCTTCATCAGAGACAATGTGAAAGAGGTAAATAGGGGGAAATAATAGAGTTCAATATCAGGAGTTATTTTGAAAAAGGATAGAAATAAGAAGTATAAAGGGAAGTAAGAGAGTAAAAATAAAAATATATGTAGGATGTTATAGTTCAGTTCATTATCCAAGGAAAGTAGTGCGTAGAAATGGTAGAAAGGCTTCTTGATCGTGGTATGTAAATTCCGATAGGAGTTCATATTTGGAAAGTGTGGAGACGTAGATTCCATGTGCTGTTCATTCAAAGGGGTCATGTGGCGTGAGTGAAATTTTGAGAACATAGTGGTAGTATTCAGTAGATAGAGAGAAGAGAATGGACATGTATGTTAAAATGAGGCGAATAGTCAAAAGGAATCGGCGGAGAAAGAAGAAAGAAAGAAAGAAAGCGGAAAAGAAAATGAAAAAGGAATGTTAGATGGTGGCCAAGATATTATGAGGAGGTTGGGAGAGGAGTAGAAGAAGGATAGGAAGATATAAGAATATAAGGATGGAATATGTGTTAGGAGTGGGAGGTGGGGTGATATGTTTGAAAGACACTGAGATGGAGGGATGGGTACAGAAAACGGTACTGAATATATAGAGCCGGGCGTAAGTCTGTTAATCTGTTAATCGTTAATTAACGAAGTTAACATTTTCGTCAACGACTTAAATTTAAAGGTAACTTTGAAAATCGTTATTGGACTAATTAACTTCCGTTACATTTAGCTTCTGTTAAGTCCGTTAACGCAAAAATTTTATAAAAACCGGTGAACATTTAAAAGTTTCTATTATTTTCAGATTTTCATAGCACATTTAATATTGTACGCGTCATTCTTTCAACCCCAATATAATGCCACTTATTATTATAAATAACTCGTTTGGCCCTGCCTTGCTTTGAAACCAAATCCACCCGCTTGTTGCTTGCAAAGAGAGCGGAAAGTTTCTTTGTCCTGTCATGAGGGAAGAGTGATTGATGTGCTTCCACTTGATCCAGGACCTCGCTGAGGTGGATGTCAACAGAAAAAATATTGATTCCATAAAGTGGAAAAAATAAATGGAAGGAAAACTTTGGTAAATATTTTAGTATGAACGCAAACAGCTGTTACGTGGTAGCAGGGCATGCTAGAAATTGCAGCCAAACCTTTCCTTTCTTGGAAAAAGGAGCCGTTTACGCGTGATTTCGATGTCATATTCGTTGAAAGCATGCAAAATAACCTGAAAAATAAAAAAGACCCGCGAAACAAAACTCACTTGGTGGGAAACTTTGAGATCTTCGCCACCCCTCCCACCTTTTCCGGAAAAAAGTGACTTGCGACATGTTTGGAAGTCAGATACGTTGAATGCACCTGAAAAAACTGTGGAAAGAAATTATTCCACACATAGGTACGAAATGTTTACCGAAAGAATAAAATCTTGTACTGATTATACCTATATTTAATTAAGTTCATCGTGAAAAGTGGCAAAATTCTTGCCGGATGCCATCTGAGATAATTTTAGAAACAAATCAAACAAGTAAGATGCATTAAGAATTTCAATGTTATTGCTTTTACACCTGTTAATTAAAATTACCTGCGCATGAAAGTCAAATTTACGTAGTAATATCAGCTAAAATTACATAAATATAAACCAGTGGTATATAAAGCACCCACTGGAAAAATTTCAAATCTGTATGTAAAAAATTTACTGTTACAAGCAAATATTGTGGACACCCCTCTTGAACCTGAATAATTCAAAATAACGTGAATAAGCATTACATTTGACAGATTAATATAAGCACTAAAGATGCATTTTTTTCTTACACATAGGCGCAGGAGTGGCTGTGTGGTAGTAGCTTGCTAACCAACCGCATGGTTCCGGGTTCAGTCCCACTGCGTGGCATCTTGAGCAAGTGTCTTCTACTATAGCCTCAGGCCAACCAAAGCCTTGTGAGTGGATTTGGTAGACGGAAACTGAAAGAATCCCGTCGTATATATGTATATATATATATATGTGTGTGTTTGTGTGTCTGTGTTTGACCCCCTAGCATTGTTTGACAACCGATGCTGGTGTGTTTACGTCCCCGTCACTTAGCGGTTCAGCAAAAGAGACCGATAGAATAAGTACTGGGCTTAGAAAGAATAAGTCCCGGGGTCGATTTGCTCGACTAAAGGCGGTGCGCCAGCATGGCCGCAGTCAAATGACTGAAACAAGTAAAAGAGTAAAAAGAGTATACGCATAACATGGTCTCACTCGGTTGGGACTACACATGTGTTACTTTGACATCTTTCCATAAATTTTGTTTATAGGGAGAAAAATATTGAAATATCAATAGATGCGTGAGTGAGAAAGAAACGAGGAGGAAGGTTGTTCAGGAAGATATTGATCTTTTCCAGAGTACTTAGAGATTCTGTCCAGATTAAAAGCAGTCGTCATGTTATCTCTTTCATGCCTTTTCAATATACTTTCTAAATGCAGTGCTATAGCTTTCCTCTACATCGACTTCCTGTCCTATCTTTCCCAAACCTCAGAAACGAATTCATTTTTACTTCGTTTTGATGTAGTAAGCCTCTACAGAAATATTCCATATGATTTTGGAATAAAGACGATTATATACGGGCAGATAGAGAAGTAGTATATATATGCGCGCGCACACAACACACACATGTTCTAGTCTGTGTTAACATCCCCCTTTTTGCTTCATTGCAGATATATTTGGTTGGATATCGTTGGTATTATACTATTTGGGTATTTCTATAATCTGTCATCCGTGATAATATATAAGTTGCTTTGTGAGTATGTTTGGTAAGTAAAATTATCTCCCTCCTCTTGCTTCTTTCTTTTTCTTTCCTTTTCTTTCTCCTTGTCATACTATATATATATATATATATATATATATATATATATATATATATATATATATATAATATATATATATACACGCACACATATATATATTTATACACACACATACACACACACACATATATATTTATACACACACATGGAAGAAATACAAGCAAGCAAAATAATATTCTTAAGATTATAAAACTGGAAAAGTACAGGACAAGATATTACATCTGGTAAAGTACATAACAAGAAAACTTTTACTTAAAATATTGCAGCTAAGGATAAAATTTGTATACTAAAGACTATTTAATTTTCATTTACAAAGTAACATTATAATTAAAAAAGGTATCATCATTTTGTTAAAATATTGACACACTTGAATACTTAAAAGATAAGAGCCAAAAGTACAATTATAGCTAAAGTTTTATGCAAAGTAGAATAGTATATATGGTAGACAAATTCATTGAGTCAAGACTAAACATGGGAAGACGTGGTAATAACTTAGGCAACAACTCAAGCAAATTTTATTGTTATAGGTAGATTTTACTGTAATATATAACCAATTTTTGTATTATTCTATTTATTGCGCTAATTATGTACTACTATATTTTATGGCCTATTTTCAAGTTTCTAATTATTAATTAATAAGTGCAAAAAATATTTTAAGTTATTTTTTTAATTTTTAATAGAAGTAGCAAGTAATTACAAATAGAGGTAGTGACTTGTAATAAAATTTTTAGTTTTAATAAAAGCTAATATTTTCTAAATCTAAATATTTTATTTGAAATTTTATTATCAGCTGCAACATTTTCCGAGTGTAATAACTTGTCCTGTACTTTTCCAGTTTTATAATCTTAAGAATATTATTTCTCTTGCTCCATGTAATCCATGTTTTTCCCAGTCTATGCTATTATGCTAATTAATAATGTGTCAACTAATAATATAAGATTTTACCTTATTGAAAAGTGTCTATCATTTAAGTTTAATTAGAATTAGTTTATTTTTTGAAATAAAATTTTAATTATACTTAAATTCATTTTCTTTTTACTTATATTTTTTCATGATATTTTACCTCACAACTTTTTTATACTAATTTTTGTTGCATGGGATCAAAACTATAACATTCCACATGCTTTCTTCTATCATTCAAGCTAAGATAAATGTATTTTGCTTTTAAAATAAAAAAAGTTATTTAGATCTAAACTTGATTAGAGGTGTTACATACAGGGACCAGTCCTCTTCAAAAATGTTAACAGTTTTTAATTTGGTTTAGAACTGAATTAGCGACAAAGCTCTGAAAGATGGTGCGTGTGAATAAATTGCGGTCTTAAGCCGTAGTTGAATGATATATATATATATATATATATATATATATATATATATATATATATATAGATATATATAGATAGATAGATAGATAGATAGATAGATAGATAGATAGATAGATAGATATGGATATATTGTATTTTGGAACACTCTTTTACTTGTTTCAGTCATTTGACTGTGGCCATCCAGGAGCATCGCCTTTAGTCGAGCAAGTCACCCCCAAGACTTATTCTTGTAAGCCTAGTACTTATTCTATCGGTCTCTTTTGCCGAACCGCTAAGTTACGGGAACGTAAACACACAAGCATCGGTTGTCAAGCGATGTTGAGGGGACAAACACAGACACACAAACATATACACACACATACATATATATATATATATATATATATATATATATATATATATATATATATATATATATACATATATACGACGGGCTTCTTTCAGTTTCCGTCTGCCAAATCCACTCATAAGGCTTTGGTTGGCCCGAGGCTATAGTAGAAGACACTTGCCCAAAGTGCTACGTAGTGGGACTGAACCCGGAACCATGTGGCTGGTAAGCAAGCTACTTATCACACAGCCACTCCTGCGCCTTGGTAATTTTTGTTTTGCAAAATAAACACATGCACTATATTCGTCCTTCACTCGTTTATTGCTGTTCTTTTTCCATTGTCCGGAAATCTTTCGTCATACATCTGTGACCACTTCAGCGACACTTTCCGTTTTCGTGTGTGCTCTTGCTCTACTTATTTCAGTCTCTTGTTCTATGATGTGTATCTTTATATGCACATGCGGTTGCTTCTGTGTTTGTGTATGTGTGTGTATGTGTGTGTATGTGTGTGTGCATGTGTATGTGCAAGTGCGTATGTGTATACAAGTGTGTCATTGTTCTTAGTGGAACAATGACCTTCCCCTCAACCCCTCTCCCCCGTTGTCACCCCTACAACTACTATCATTGTTAGTCGTGTTGCTGTTACTGCTATGGCCGTCTGTGAAGTTACTGTGTGTGTTTGTGTGTATATGGGTTCGTTTCCTATGTAGTTTGTATCCATGACCTTTAAAAAGATTTTTTTTATTTATCTCTGTTTCTTATATTTATCACAGGTATGTGATAAATATATTTATTTATTTCTATTTTTATTTATCTATCTCTATTTCTTATATGCATCATAGGTATGTGCATATATGTCTGCTGTGTGTTTATTATGTTGTTTGAATCTGTTTTATTTTTTATTAATTTATTTTTCTCTCTCTCTTTTCCTTCCTTCTGTCTTTAGTCGTTATATTGTGTGGTATAGTGGTGGGTGTCCGTGCTCTACCAACATGCTCGAGCAGAACATAGAGGTTCGATTAATAGCATAGAGGTTAAGGAATTATCGATGCATAGAACTGACACGACACTTAGACAGATCACAGAGGCTACTCACATAACAATAGACAGAAAGAGCCTCAACAGAAGACACGAATAGAAAAATAACATCCACCACAACACCACACATGACGACTAAAGACAGAAGGAAGGAGAAATGAGAGGGAAAAATAAATAAGCAAAAATAAAACAGATACAAACGGGGTAACACACACACAATAGACATATTTGCACATACCTATGATACACATAAGAAATAGAGATAGATAAATAAAAATGAAAATAAATATATTTATCACATACCTATGTTAGTATAGGGTATTTCAATGAAAGAGGTATGTTCATAAGAGCTTTTTACAGTTGGAGAACCAAAACTTTCCCGAATTACTAGCATCCATTGGGCAGATACTTAACCCGTGTTTCAAAAGTGTAAAACAGATAAGTGATAAATGTCCTCCCAGATAGAATACTGATTTATAGCTAATATTGTGCCATGCTAGGAACCGATCACAGAATCACAAATCAACAAATATTTTATCAATTCTGATGTAGGGTACTGCCCAAAGATCTATGAAAGATGAAATGTAGACAGGAACTTCGCTGCGGGCTAGCTGGCGAAGTTGACTTCCGGTTATGCAGGCTTTCTACTAAGCAGGAGTTGACTGGCGGCTATCGCTCTCCTCATGTATTTAACTCAATAAATCTTTCCTTATTACATTGTGGGTCTTATCTAATTTTTTTTGTGTATAGCTTAAATAAAGCTATAACTGGTGACCCCCTCGAAAGAACAACAGCTTTTGCTTCGCACATCGAAGTCAATAGAAAATCAAAGAAACATAGCAAGAGATCACACAACTGTACTGAAGCTACCACAGTTCTGGTTGAAGAGATCTGAGCTATGGTTTGTGCAGGCTGAAGTGCAACTTAACGTACGCAATAAAACTCCAAACCTAACAAAATATTCGTGTGTAGTAGCGGCACTAGGTGAAGACACGGCCACGAAGGTGCTGGACATTTTAACACAACCCCCAGCAACGCACAAATACACTACGTTAAAAGACAGCCTGATGGATACATTCCGTTGGAGCGAACGGGAAGCGGCATCAAGATACTAAAGGAAGAATTAGGCGATTCCATACCTTCGGAGTTGATAGACATGATGTTGGCATTAGTTCCCCCTGATGAATCACTTTCCTTTTTATTTTGGGAAATATTCCTAGGCAAGTTACCACTCTAGATCCAGACCCTCATAACTCAGACCGAGATCAAGGACTTGCGGCAGTTTGTGAAAGCAGCCAACAAACATTTTTTTATCTAGTAGTGTTATAGTCAACGCAATTGGGTCTGTCCTGAGACATGGTAGAGTTAAACAAGACGACCTGTGCTTCCACCACACAAAGTTCGGCAAAAAGTCTACGAAATGCAAACAACCATGTTGCTTCAGGACTCCTTGGCCATCGGCCCCAGGAAAATCCAGGGCCGACCGCCACTGAATACCCTGGTGGCCGGCAGACATGATCACCTGCTCCTCTATGTCTGAGATCGGACCTTCGGACGTAGGTTCTTAATCGACACAGGAGCAGAAGTCAGCTTGATCCCTTCGTCGGCAAGAGACCTCCGTTACTGAAAGCAACAGTCAACCTTTAACGGCCGTCAGTGGCCCCACAATCGAGGCGTTCGGTTGCCGCATCAATTCTCTCAACATCGACTCACAAAATACACATGGGCATTCACCATCGCCGATGTCCATCAGCCCATTATCGGGGCAGACTTTCTTCGAGCATACTTGCAACTGGTTGATTTGCAGGGGAGACGACTCATCAACAACAACACATATGCCTCCGTGTCTCTGGCAACATCTGCACATGCTGCCTCCCGCATAGCAACGGTCTCTCAGACCTAGAATGAATTCTCGAGTCTCCTTTCGAGTCGCCCCACGCCGACATTCTCCAAACTTACAACCTGCTATGGAGTAACACACCACATCCCCATCACTGGCCCTCCAGTATACAGCCATGAACGTCCTCTACCACTAGACGAATTGCTATTGCAAAGGCTGAGTTTGGTAATATAGAGGCGTTGGGCATAGTTCGTCGATCAAGCAGTCCCTGGTCGTCACCCCTTCATGTGGCACCAAAACCCAATCGAGGTTTGCAACCTTGCGGAGATTACTGGTATCTCAATGCAAATCCTTTTTAGCACGTACAGGACTTCTCAGCCCAGTTAGCCAGGTGCTCGGTTTTCTCGAAGGCCGATTTATTCCGTGGTTACCAGTACAAGACGATGATGTACCGTAAGTCGCAGTAACCACTCGTTACGGGCAGTATGATTTTCTACGTACACCCTTTGCTCTGAAAAACGTGGTACAATCCTTCCAACGCTTTATGGACACCACGTGCAGGGTCTTGACTTTGACTTTGCATATTTAGATGATATCCTTATCGCAAGCCAAAATGCGAAGCTACACAAGAAGCGCCGAGTTACTGTTTTTGATAGACTTTGACAGTATGGTCTAGTAATCAACCCCGCCAAGTGAGTTTTTGGTGTTACAGAAATTGACTTCCTGGAACACTGAATCACAGGCGCTGGTTCTACGTCCTTGCCAGAAAAAGGAAAGCTATCATATCCATTTCACGCTCCTCCACAAGCAAAGCTGTACACCAATTTCTGGCCATGGTAAACTTTTACCATGCCTCATCCCTTCTGCAGCAAGAGGAATGAGATCCTATACAAGGCACTGTCAAAAGATGGTTCGAAAAGATAGGTGGAGTGGGATGGTGCAATGACCCCAGCCTTCAAATTCACTAAACAAGCTCTGGCTAAAGCAATCATGCTGTCCCATCCACATATGTCATGTTTGACTACACTCACAGTCAATACCTCCGACACATCCACTGGGGGCATTTTGGTCAGTGGCGACCACTTGCCTTCTTCAGTCAACAACTACGACCTGCTGGCTGTCTATCTAGGTGTCTGCCACTTTTGCTATTTTCTTGAAGACCGTAGGTTTGCAGTGTTCACGTTGCAACCCGACAGATGACGATAGTAGGACCTACCGCACTGCTATCGCGTCACTTTCCTTGCAGGATGTGCATTTGGCTCCAGTGGCATAATCCTGCTGTGTCATGTAACCACTGGGAAGCTACGATTGATCGTCCCATCAGCCTGGCGCAAGAAAGTTTTCGACGTCATTCATGGACTGTACCATCCGGGTAATAGAGCCACACGGCACCTGCTGTCGAGCAAATTTATCTGGCACGGTATGGCCAAACAAACTGGGGAGTGGACCAAGACCTGCATCCACTGTCGATAAGCCAATGTTCATTAGCACACTAAAGCACCTCTCGGTAACTATGAATCACCAAAGACCCGATTTAGCTACGTTAGCATTGACCTTGTCGGCCGCAACATGGAAACACAAGAAGTCAGCCGAGCCTTCATCACAAACTGAGTTGCCCCTTTCGGTGTCCCAGACAGCATTTTATCCGATCGGGGTCCACAATTCACCCCAAAGCTGTTGAATGACATGTGCGATCTTTTTGGAATCACAATGAAGCGTATAACAGCCTACCATCCACAGGCCAACGGGTTAGTGGAGAGATTTCATTGCCGCCTGAAGGAATCCCTGACAACCAGACTTAACGGGTCCATTTGGCTTGATCAACTTCCATGGGTGATGCTGGGAAATCGCACCGCCCCAAAGGAAAATCTCAACACTTCTTCCGCGGAAATGGTGTATAGTGCCCCTCTTACAGTGTTAGGAGAGTTCCTTCCGAACCTGAAATCAGACCCGGATGTCAAAAGATACCTCGCGCAACAGAGAGAGTGTGGGCCAGTTGCGCCCTATTCTCATGTTGCACCTAGATCATCCGTATCAAACGACCTCTGCACAGATAACTTCGTGTTCGTTCGACGTGAAAACCTCTCCAGTCACCTTACGATGACCCATTGAAAATCATATGTTCAGGAGACAGATCATTCCAAATCTTAGTTGGCGGACAACAAGGCGCAGCTTCGATCGAAATGTTGAAGACGGCCCATCTTGATAATGATAGCTCCGTCCAAGTAGCTCGACCACCAAACAGGAGCCGCCCCAAGCAAATCACACCAACCCTCGACAAGGAACAATCACCAAAGAGCCGTGTAACCACAAGCATAGGCAGGGCAGTTAAAACGCCTTCCCGGTTCCAACGACAGAGCTATATGGAGGGCGGAGAGCTATATGTAGGCCCAAGAATTTATGGCAGATGGACTGTAGACAGGAACTTCGCTGAGGACAAGCTAGGGAGATGGTCTGCGGTGAATTTGACTTCCGGTTAAGCGGATGTTCTACTAAGCAGGAGTTGACTGGCGGCTATCGCTACCAACTGAATATACTTCTGCTCTCATGTACTTAACTGAATAAATCTGGGTCTCCGTTAATATTTTTGCGTATAGCTATACACAAACTATACTGCTGTACTTTCACAGCCAGCACTGGAGAATGATGAACTAAACAGTGATAGCTGTTTACCCAACTGAACTAGAAATAAGTGTATTGACTAGTGTCAACACCTCTAGTAAGCAAATACTAATCTATGACCTCTTGGCAGGTAATCCAATATCATTCTGTCGAGGCAATCTACATCTCTCAGCTTGGCATATAATGCAAAACCTATTAGAGACTGGCATCCTGATCAGGAGGAGCTATGTCCAGTAAGATGATCTGCAGAATACCATGTTTTATTCTGGAAACAAAAGAATGGGTCAAAGGAAAACGAAAATTGAAGTTAATTAGAATAGGCTGTCGACAATCGTAGAAATACAGTTCCTTTCTTTTTTATTTTTTAGTCAAGAGGGAAGGCTTTTCCCATGACTCATTACAGGGCCTCTGAGAGACTTATGAGAAGGAGGAACTGGAAATCTGTTCCTCCTGCTTGAAACTGAGTGAACTATGCTAAACTCGCTAAAGGAAACTCAAGGTACCACGCTGTGGTGTTAAACTGGGTGAAAGGTTAAGTCAGCCATCTGTGTAAGCCATGATATTTGAACTTTGGACATAACTAGCTGGAACAAATGAAACTACAGATTTATAAGGTTAAGGTGGTAAGATATTCTTGTAGGGATGCAGCAAGGAGATGAAAATTAGCGATTGTAGGCTCTAATTTTAGTCATTTCAAGACAACATTGTATTTAAAAGGTATTTATCAGACATTGCATTACAGTTCAGTTTACATCTTTGACAAATTGTATTTGTGTTTGACTTTTAGTGGCGATAAAACGGAGCAAACTTTACAAGAATCCAGTACAATAAACAGCATTTTCTACACAAGTATATATGTTGGGTAAGTATTAAAATATTTATATTTACTGCGCAAAATGCCTCTTGGGCACTGTTCTTGATCGTCCCTTATATTAGATGATGTTGTAGATGATTGTGTTATCAGCACTAACACCATAAAGAAATAGGTATGAGATAAGGATATGCCTCACCACATGTCTTGGGAATTGACAATATGAACAGCATATGATGGAACTTTAGTTTACAGATTGACAAGCAGATACAAAAACATCTTGTAATAATTTTGCTTGTCATTACGTTACTTAACCCGTCGGCAACGCTTTTATGTGATTAGAGAAAAAATGGAGAAAGAAAAGAGCAAGAGAAGAAAAGAGGATAAGGTGAAGAGTGAGGCAGAAAGAGAAAGAAAGAAAAGAGGGAGAGAGAAAAGATGGTGAGATAAGCGTTCATGTCATGAGGTAGGGTGAATGTAATATTTATTACGTGGTTAAAAATGTTGAAGGTAGTGATGATATAGAGCAGAGTTAAAAATACAGTTTTAGCAATGGGATGAGGTTCTGATGGTGAGATTAAAGAAAGGCAGAGAGAGAGAGAGAGAGAGAGAGAGAGAGAGAGAGAGAGAGAGAGAGAGAGAAGGAGAAAGAGAGAGAGAGAGGAAGGAGAAAGAGAGAGAAAGACAGTCAGACAGAGACAGAGAGAAACAGAGAGAGAGAGAGAGGCAGACAGAGACAGAGAGCAGGGAGAAAGAGAAAAATAGCAAATGAGCTACTTTTGATACAGACACAATTAATCTACGCTTTCAGTTTTTCAGGTGAGATTAAAGAAAGTCAGAGAGAGAGAGAGAGAGAGAGAGAGAGAGAGGCAGACAAAGACAGAAACAGAGATAGAGAGGAGAAAGAGAAAGAACACCTTAAGCAAATGTTTTCTACTATAACTCTGGGCCGATTAAACTAGAGACATAAGTTTTGAAATATGTGTGTCATTAATTTTTAAGTAATACAATCGGAATTATACGTAAACTTTTCTATAAAAACATAAATAGATATCTATGAAGAAAGAAGATATGAGTATTTGGATTTTCAATGTCTTGAAAGAATTCTGAGTCTGAAATCATATCTTGAAACCAATATTGTTATATTTGAGAAGGGTTAAAGTTAAGACTATAAACACGATCACCGACTCTTAGTCGCCTGCATTACACCTGATTAATTATGTTTTTCCCAGTAATGACAATAGACAGAGATGCTCAAGATACGCAAGATACGCAAGATTATCCACCACTTTTCCAACAACTCTGGCCACCTTTTTGAATTGAATATCTTTATTACCCATGGACATCCTTATTTAATATAAAACAGCGCAGCATCTATGATGTTCGGAAAGATTTTTTTCACATTCAGAATTGTTGAAGCATAGCATTAACATCCGTGGCAGTTGTTATTTGTCAGCACACTTTCAAAACTTTCATCTTCCCAAAACTTGCCAGCACTATACTTAATGTAGATATACACTCTTTCTCATTTATGTTTCTTTTAATTTTCTGTCTTGTGCTTTGTTCTCTATAATGTTCATGCACTTAATGCTATGTTCTAGCCAGATTCGAACCACCTTGCTTGGATTTCTACCAAAATACTACAGTTTACACATATAGCCATAAAAGGCACAACCAAACCCTTGAGAGAATAGAATCCCCATGTGAACGTTTACCGGTCAATCAGCATTGTTGGCATGTATCGACTAACGGCGGCAAACATCAACGGATTATGAAAATTTCGTCCATTTGCAATTCGAAGTTTCTGGAATGTTGTGCTTAGGGTTATATAAAGTGACGATTTAAATTTTACGCCAGAATCTTTGTTCCACGAGATGAGCACTAACTTCCTGCGTATTCTTATGTAATACTTTGAAACGATATGTATTTTAATATCGACATTTAGCCATCTATCCAATTAATTAGTTTATTATCTTCTATTTCTATAATAATGATGAATACATACAACATAACAAATTTAAGAACGTTCTCTATATTTTTCATGTAATTGTTTTACATATAGAAATGCAGAAATATTCTATTATTTGTTTCAGTCATTTGACTGTAGCCATACTGGAGCATCGCCATTAATCGAACAATTTGACCCCGGGATTTGCTTGGGGCGGCTCCTGTTTGGTGCAAGTTAGCAAAGATCGTCACCACGCTAGACAAAATACTATTTTGTGTGCCTTTACGTTATGAGTTCAAATTCTGCCGAGGTCGACTTTGCCTTTCACCCTTTCGGGGGTCGATAAATTAAGTACCAGTCAGATATTGGGGTGGATGTAATCGACTAATCCCTTCCCCCATGATTTCAGGCATTGTGCCTTTAGTAGACAGGATTATTATTATTATTATTATTATTATTATTATTATTATTATTATTATTATTATTATTATTATTATTATCATTATTATTATTATTATCATTATCATTATTATTATTATTATTATTATTTGTTAATAATGCTAATTTCATAATGCTTGTTACAAACAAAATAGCATAACTTTGTAATATTTCTTTTTTATGATTTTGTTTTTCGCAGACATCTCACTGGATTTATAATTGCTGGACCTATTTTAGATATATTTGGCTATAGATGGAGTCTTACCCACATAGCATTTCTTATATTATTAACTGTAAGTAGCTCTGTTGCTTCATTGGTATTTCATTCTTTCCTTGTCAAAAATGAAGGAGACACACACACACACACACACACACACACACACACACACACACACACTCACACACGCACACACACACGCACACACACACACATGTGTATATATATATATATATTTTTTTCTTCTTTGCGCCCTTTTAAAGCCTACCCAGGCTCATGGGCCCGGTTTCCCGGTTTCTATGGCGTATGTGTTCCCCAGCTGGACGGGAGGCCAGTCCATCGCAGCGTTTTCTCATTTTTGCTAGCTGAGTGGACTGGAACAACGTGAAATGAAGTGTTTTGCTCAAGAACACAACGCGTCGCCCGGTCCAGGAATCGAAACCACAATCTTACGATCGTAATACTGACACACCCAAACTACTAAGCCACGCGCCTCCACGTATATATATGTATATATATATATATATATAATAGTACAAAGTAAGATAGGGGTTATGAAAGTAACCCACTATAGGATATCAGTTATCAGCTGTAAGGAGCAGTTTATTTGTATTATTTTAATTTTTATTATTATATTACATATTGATGTATATTGGTTTGTTCGATTTTGATGTTCCCATTTGTATAATTAATAAATAATGTGAAATTGTAATATCCGTAAGTTGATGATCGAAATGAATTTGTTTCACCATTTTCTTATTTGTATATATATATATATATATATATATATATATATATATATATATATATATATATAGATAGATAGGTAGATATATAGATAGATAGATAGATAGATAGATAGATAGATAGATAGATAGATAGATAGATAGATAGATAGATAGATAGATAGATAGATAGATATTACGGAGATGTACTTGCATAGCGAGTGACTTGATCTGAGATCGTGTGCTGGAACGAAAACAATTGCAGCGTGGAAGGTGTTTATAAGCCATTTAAGAAACACACAAATGTTGAAGTGAATCTAACGGTTTTATGTGTTTCTTAAATGGCTTATAAACACCTTCCACGCCGCAGTTGTATATATATACACACACAAATATATGTATATATGGTTCCAGTACAGTTCCCTGAGGGATTCGGTTGAGAATTGATGTCTTCTCATTTGCTCTGACTTCTACTTCCTAAAACGTTATGCAGTCAATCACCTAGTTTTTCAGTGATACCAAGGTCACACAGTTTGTGATATATCCCATGATCATCTTTGTCGGAGGCCTTAGCAAAGTTGAGATATATCATTTCTACGTTTGAACGGCTGAGCTGTTTCTTCATTACCCAGTCGAAATGCTGTAGTAGCTGTGTGAGGCAGCTCCTTCCCGAATGGAAGCCATGTTCCGTGTTTGTGAGCAAGATATGTTCCTCTAGGAACACAATAAGCCTCCTTCTGACAATGAGTTCCATGACTTTACTAACATATGAAGTTAGAGAGGATAAGCCTGTAATTTTTAGTATCTGCTCTTCTTCCTCCTTTGTGAACAAGGCATAATATATCTTCTTTTAACATTTTGGGAGGCCCGCTCCAGCAAGGAAGCCATTATTATTATTATTATTAATTATTATTATTATTATTATTATTATTATTATTATTATTATTATTATTTATTATTATTATTATTATTATTATTATTATTATTATTATTTATATATTTATTATTATTTATATATTTATTATTATTATTTATATATTTATTATTATTATTATTATTATTTATATATTTATTCATTTATTTTTGCGTTCAGAGTTCCATTTTGCAGAAACTAACTTTGCGTTTCACACTTCAGGAGAAATATAATTTGTAAAAATTTTATCCACTGAGACGGTCGTGCGATACGCCTCGAAGTGTTTACAAGATATCAAAAATATAAACAGAAGACACATATACAATCTAACTCGGATATTTGTACCTTGTAAATATGTATATATATATATATATATATATATATATATATATATATATGTACACAGAAAAATGACAATTTCACATACACATACATTTGTAAACACAGACGTTTGTGACTGGCAAAACTTTCACAATACAGAGGATTAAATAACACGATGGCTACAAAAAGTGTGCTGTTCGTGATGATACAAACATGAACTCATTGTGATCTGTACAGCATAGTATGAGCATAAAGTGAGTCCTGAATTTAGTTTTCTGGCATATTCTATCCAGGATTAGTTTATCCAAAATATTTACGATAGGTTATTATTTGAAGATTTAGTTACTGGTTATATTAGGTCAACGATTGCATAGAGGCATCCTCCTCCTCCTTTTTCATTTATGTTGCTACTGATTTAACAATGTTATGATCATGAAAATGATGTCTCTGATGATGATGTCGCTGTGATTTGTTTCTTTTACAGACTTTACTTTTGACATGTCAGATATTGTCAAAATATTTACCAAAGATTGAAGATTTTAGAAAACTATGGAACAACAAAGACGAAGGAAAACATCTTCTGAATTCCAATAAACACCAACTTCATGACCGTCCCTGAACGTCAAAAACTAAACAATTTTCCATTGACGTCGTAGTGGAAATCTACAGCTGCCCACGCAAATTCTTATTGCTTTTATTATTATTAGTTAAAAGGTTGCTGGGCTGGTAAAAGCTGTAAAGCGTTGGGAAAAATGCCTTGCGTTAATTGTTCCGTTTCTATATATTTTGAGATCAAACACTTCCGAGGTTAACTTTGGCTTTCATTCCTCCGAAGCAAATAAGATAATGTACAAATCAAGCTCTGGGTTAGATTAAATTGACAGATCTCTTCCTGTAAATCTTCAGGTTCTTTGCCTATATTAGAAACAATTATTGTTATTGGTTGAAAGGCAAAGCACAGGACACTAACTTGTGGAATTTGTTCTGTTACTTTACATTCTCATTTCAAATCCTCTCATGGGCAACTTTGCCTTTCATCTCTCTAGGATTAATAAAATAAAGTACCAATCAACTGTGTGGTCAATTTAGTAGATTAAACTTTTTTTCCAGAGTTTTGGCTTTGTACCTAATTAAAAAATTATTATTATTATTATTATTATTATTATTATTATGTGAGAGAGCAGTGCATGCCATCAAAGTGACACTGGGGTAAAATATACGAAGCCCAATATACCCATCATGACTATCCGTCTGATAAAGGTACACCAGGCACATGCATCACAACCATATGTGCGCGACATGGTGATCTCATATCAAGATAAACAGCACATGACCTTGCAGGTGGGGCCCAGTTAGAATTTTCTTCAGGTTGAGTAGCCCATCCCGCTCAAAGGTCCCTGAATAAGGGTTGTTTAAGGATGTTGAAAGAACCACCCATGTTTCCAGAGGTGAATTATTCAAACCCCAAAGAATCCCTCTCAACACATGGCTATGATGCTCCCCCACTACTTCTGCTCGTGATCAGAGATGCACATATCGTCAGCCACTAAGGGACATGCTCAACTGGTTAAGGTCAAATAACTGACCAGCAAATCTGTGGTATTGAGCAGAATATTTGCTGTAGCCCATCTTTTATACCAAGACAAAACAATGTACATGATAACACTTCTAATCAGTTAAGATCAGAAGCCATGAGAGCCATTATTATTATTATTATTATTATTATCATTATTATTATATGGAAACTCACAGCTTATTTCGATGAGTATGATTGAAAGTGTCTTTTGTCTACAGCCAGCAGACTAAGGTGACACTTGTTTATTGGTCATGCTTCAAGAATCCTACGAGGAATTCTTGCAGTTCCAAACAATGCTGATTTTTGTAGGTATTCTACCTTCACACTTACATCAGTCTTTTTCATCCATGTTGGTAGTTGAGAGCTGATACTTCCAAGTGCACCAATTACAACTGGCATCATGCCTACTCTCTTCATTGACCACAAACTTCGTATTTCCCACTTCAATTCGTCATAGTTTTTTTATTTTCTCTTCATCATCCACATTGGTCATGTTGTCACCGGGGCATGCTATGTTGATTATCATACATGTTCTTTCTGTTTTATTCACCACAACAATGTCCGGTTTCCGATGTCTGGCCGGCTGATCTCACTGGATTATTGCATCCGACAAGATTTTGCAATTCTCATTTTTGGTGACTCCTTCTGGAGTTTGCTCATACTGTGTCTTTGCTCTCTGAAAACCGTGATTGCTACAGGGCTCCCAATGGATCATTCTTATCACATTGTCATGGCGTCTTTTGTATTCACGTTGTGCCAATTTCTGCATTCGCTAACAATGTGCTATACTATTTCACCTCTCTCACCATACATTCTGCATTTGTCGCTACTGGTAGTGTTGTCTATTCTGCACTTCATATAATTGGACCTTAACGCTTGTTCCTCAGCTGCGCATATGAGTGCTTCTGTCTCTATCTTCAGGTTACTCTTCCACATCCATAGCCACTGGTTCTCTGTATCTGTCTTGGCGTTCACATATCTTGAAAATTGACCGTACATTTTCTCCGCATTCCCTGCTCTTTCTTTTTTTCATTTCTTGTTTAAATTTTTCTTTAGTTGCACAATTTTCAGTTTTGATGATGCCGACCTTCTCCGTGTGTTTCAACAGTGGCTCCACGGCATTTTTTATACCACCTTAAGCTGTTTTCCTCTGCTTCGATAAGTCCTGTTAACTGATCAAACATCTCCCAACTTTTCTTCTGGACAAGTACAGCCTATCGGTGTCACTCTTAGCATGGAAGGCTCCGTTTACTGTTAACATTTTTCTAGTCATGGTATCCATTTTCTTCACTTGTCTCTTTTCCCATTTTATAACTCCCACTCCTTACCGCAGTAATGCCATCGCCCACGTATTAACTGTTTGGATTTTATTCCAACCAGTCAATTCTGAGCGCCACACCAACCTCAGTCTTCGGAAGTATTCCTTCCTCAGTTGCCCTTTCATTCACTTTCCCATTATCTCGTTGAAATCTAGTACACCAAGGTATTTGTATCCTTCCGTTTCAATTTGTTTAATCAAGTCTCTATTCGGTAATTCTATCCCTGATAGGGACTATACCTTGCCACGTTTCAGGTAGATTATTGCGCACATCTTGAATCCAAATTCCATTCTAGTATCAGTACTAAAGTACTAAAACAGTAGACCGTGCTCACCGAGGAACTCGCTTATGTCTTATTTGTGCCATACAGATTCAAATTGTGACGGACGCCTCCAGGTGAGAAGTGGGCTGGTCCACTACTAAAAAATTGTGGGCAGGCTCAATAGGTAATGTCAGACAGCGAAGGTACGCGAATAGTGTCGTACGAGCGGCAAGTTCATTTGAACGAGAAGTCATGTTTTCTTAGTTTTCCTTTTCAAAGGTATTGTTGAAGTGTTGTTGTTTGAATTGTTTGCCTTGTTAAACTGTTGCTTGCTTGGCAGATGTTGTTTTCGAACTTGTGTTCTTTCCCCCTACGCGGGGAAGATTCTAATATTTACTATAATTGTGAATTATGGTCTGTTAGCATCTATGCCAACTAGCACAGAATGGGAGAATTCTCAAAGCTGCAAGTCGAGATGCTGATCAGAAAGGGGGAATATTGTAAGTGACTTTAGAAAGGGGAATATCGTAAGTAAATTTAGGCCCATAACTCTGCTAAACTCAAACTTAAAGATTTTGGCCACGGTGCTAGCAAAGACGTTGGCGCGGATCGTGGAAGGCCTTGTTGGGGAAGCTCAGACTTGCGCTAACTCAGGCAGGTCGATACCTGACAATCTTCACCTCATACGCTACTCCTTAGAGAGGGTGGGTAAAATCTCTGGCAAAGGTGGGGCACTGGTACATTTAGACCAGTCTAAAGCATTTGATAGGATCGACCATCGGTACCTGGCCGCGGTTCTCGGGGCTGCCGGGCTAGGCCTGACTTTCTGTGGCTGAATCGCTGCTTTGTACAGTAACGTCGAGTCTATCGTTCAATACTGAGCGCCCAGTTCGCCAGCGAGGTATGTCCCCTGATTCCACTTTTGTATATGCTGGTCCTTGAGCAATTACTGCAAAGGATGGAGGCGGTAGGGTGCGTTTCGCATGATCTATGGGGCGGAAGAGCAGCTACCGCGTACGCGGATGACACACCATCATCGTGTACGATGAAGGGCAGCTACCTAGTGTAGAAAATGCTATCAAAAGATACGAAACGGTGGCAGAAGCAGTAATTAAGCAGGTCAAGTCAGTCGAACTGAAACTCAGCACCTGCAGGGGAAAGTCGATGCTGCCCAATTACGTCGTGGGATGTTAGACGGAAGGTCCGATTAAGGGTTGTGGTTCGGTCCAGAACTACAGATAGAGAAGAATTGGAGCGAGGTTACAGGCAGGGTAACTGTACCGACCTGGACTTGGTCTAGAAGGGCGTTATCTCTGCTAGGAAAGGTGGAGGTGGCGCAGATGCTTATAGCTTCTGTTATCACCTACCTCCTGACTCTTGTGCCTTGTCCCGATTTGTGACTGAAGAGGCAGGAACGACTCCTATTCCACTGTTTGTGGAAGAGAAGAGGAGCACTTGTAAGGCGTTCTGTCTGCTACTAAAACCTTTAAAGGGTGGCCTAGAGATGTCGTGGTTGAGGATGCGCATGTTCGCGCTAAGGCTTAAGCACCTCTGGCTCTACCTGGATGGTGAGCAGGTGTGGGTCACCGCACGTGAGGTTGGTATAGTTACAAGATATTATTTTATTCTTTTACTGACTTCAGTAATTAGATTGTGACAAGGCTGAGGTACAAATTTGAAGGATTTTAGTCGATATCATGGACATAGGTATTTATTTTAGTCTGAGGTGTACCATTGATATAAATTTGTTGAATCATTCACTAAGTTACACTTTTCTTTATACAACTCTGGTTCTGATAACTGGTGCTGTGACAAACACTCACTTGAACACAAATACACAAGATACATGTATACACGCATGGTGAGCTTGATGAGATGTCTAATTGACCAAATTACTCTCACAAAGCATTTGAGGTTAAAATTTATCAAAAGTTCTGTGCAGTGGAATTGAACCTGAAACTACTTGAGAATGAAGCAATCTTTTTTACCATATAGTCATGCCTGGTAATGGAGGTCTGTTATTGTTTCACTTGTATCAATAGTGAAAATCATTATTATAACTACTTTGTTCAATTCATTCATTCAATTTAAAACATGAATTACACTGGCTGAATTGGAAGCCTTTTCACATTAAATTTTTTTAATATCATATATTTAAAAGTTAAATGTGGAAAGAAAAATGTTGTACATAAACATTATCACACTCGCATGCACAAAATATAAAAAGAGAAAATTGCTGGGTATAATGTATTTGAGCATGATGTTTTTACCTTGGAGAAGGATGACATTCCCCATTTGTGTATAATAAATCCATCTGCCCAGCTTTAATCACTTGATAATTTGCAACTTACTTCTAGAAACCAACTAAAATCATTTGATTTTCTACAAACAAGTGAACACACAGGATTTCATACTCATGGGGAAATGGAAGAGGCTGATAGTTGTAAATGCTAAATCTTTCTCTGGAGATGGCTTAGTAACTAGTGACTTCAGAGTAAGAGCTGTGTCAACTCAGAGACACAAGACAAGTTGGAGACGAAAGATATTGAAACCTGAAGAACTGTTGAATAAGCAAAAATTCAGAGAAACTCAAGTTGGAAAATTTCACAAAAAATGAGGATGTGATGGAGACATAACATAGAGGAAAACTGGAAGTTCTTATAGAACAACATGTTGCAAGCCATAGACAAGACAAAATTCCACCCAGACAAAAGGTGACATGGAGGTGGAAGATTCTGGGTATTACTGCTGTTGAGGGGGGCACTACAGGCTTGATCAGAGTATGATAGTTGCTGTTTCTCACTGTATGTACGCAAACATCTTTACATACACAGATCTTGAAAGAAAAGGTTCAAATCCTTTTTGATATAAAGAGTTTAAGTTAAAATAAACTGTAGGTTTTCAAGGCTTATAGTAAATAGTGTTGTTTAAATTCTGCTGTGAGGTGTTCAATATTTTTAGTTAGTAGATTGTAAATCTATTTATGTGTTACTTTCTCAAAGTTTTGTATATACATAGACATTTCTAAAGTAAATAGACATTATCATATTTGAAAGATTTATTTCTCAAAACAAACTAATGTCATTTGATGCTTTTAAATAATTAATCAAATATTTGGTAGACATGATTTATGCAGTTTTTCAAAATTATTTAACGATTTGGGGGATTGTACTTATGAGTAATATCCACACTGTTAAAATGTTATAATGTGTGTAGTCTAATTACTTCTGAGATGTCTGTGCATATTTTTTTTGCTTGGACTGAGCAAGAGGAGATAGTATTTATAGGATGATGTAGTTAGGCCATACATCATGTAACCCCCCCCCTTTGCCCATGGGTTGGGAACCCTTCCAGTAAAGAAAATTGAACGCCCAAAAGGGCCCCCGACCTTCTGTGTGAGAAGCGGTTATGTTCAGATCACAACTAAGTATATATGGGCAACACACACAAACATATACGTACATACACCTATTTTCGAAACATTGTTTACAAAATAATAGCTGATCGTTTGCGAAGAAGCTTGTTTCGGGCAACACACACACACACACACACACACACACACACACACACACACACACACACACACACACACACACACACACACACACACACACACACACACACACACACACACACACACACACACACAAACAAACAATCATATACGTACACACACCTATTTTCGAAACATTGTTTACAAAATGCAAGTTTCGAAACATTGTTTACAAAATAATAGCTGATCGTTTGTGGAGGAGCGTGTATCGGGCAACACACACACACACACACACACACACAAACATATACGTACATACACCTATTTTCGAAACATTGTTTACAAGATGCAAGTTTCGAAATATTGTTTACAAAATAATAGCTGATCGTTTGCGAAGGAGCGTGTCTCGGGCAACACACACACACTCACACACATTGCATACATGTGTTTTGTACGCATACATGTTCGTGTGTGTGTGTGTGTGTGTGACAGAAGCCATTCACACATACATACATAACAACCCCTATATGTCTGTTTTTGCCTCTCAGCCACTCATTAAAAGGACGAAATTTTAAAAATCTGTTTTCTCTCTCTCTTTAAAATCAACACTCAATCTTTCAAAAGCTTGAGTAGATTTAATTACTGACGAAACAGAGGTTTTATAAAGCGAGGCTTCACCTCACAACATATTACACAATTTTTAGTTATACGCTTTACATCATCTACAGAGTAAGATAGATTCTTAACTTTAATATAATGAAACAATCGTATGATTCCAGGATGACACAGCGCTTCATGAATACAATACAGTTCATTATCAGTCGTAGCTGTGCAATAAGTACGCGATAAAGTATCAGATGCAACATTAAACTTGCCTTGGCGGTAAATGATATCAAATTTATACTGGGCTAATTCGATTCGCCAACGCATAATTTTTTCGTTTTTAGGTTTACTGCGCTTTTGACAATCTATATATATAAAACTGTAGTTGTGTGAGTGTCTGTCCCCTTCGATTTAGATTCCTAACTCCTCCCACATTTTGCGGTGCAGTTTAACCAAATTCGGGTATCTTATAGTCGTGATTAATATCGAGCCCGTCTGGCTATTAGCGCGCGTCTACGATGAGTCTACGATTTTAAAAATAATTTAACATCATTTTTTATTCCATTTTAATGCATAATTTTTCGTGTGTCGATGGCGGCGGAGTTGGCGTCCACGCTCAAACACCTGCCCTGTGTTTGCTTCTCCCCCTTCTTCCCTCCCTCGTGAAGCTGTGGGGAAGGGAGTGTATGGAAATCAACGTCGTAAAGCGTTGTCAAGGAGACCAGCGTTCTTTTAGAACAACGACTTCATGGCTTGAAGACACCAAAACAGAAATGGCTAAGAAAGCCCGAATTGGCATCTATAAGGGAAGTAACTCTCTAAAAATGCTTATATAGTTATTTCCCTTACAAACCCGAGCAACGCCGGGCGATACTGCTAGTCTATATATATAAAAGTGAAGTTGTGTGAGTGTCTGTCTCCTACGATTTAGATTCCTAACTACTCCCACATTTTGCGGTGCAGTTTAACCAAATTCGGGTATCTTATAGTCGTGATTCATATCGAGCCCGTCTGGGTATTAGCGCGCGTCTACGATGAGTCTACGATTTTAAAAATAATTTAACATCATTTTTTTCTATTTCTTCCAATTTTTTCGTGTGTCGATGGCGGCGGAGTTGGCGTCCATGCTCACACCTGCACCTGTGTTGTTTCTCCCCCCTTCCACCCTCTCGTAAAGTGTGACTGCGCATGCGCGAACGTGTCGCGCATGCGCAGTCACACGTTCGCGCATGCGCAGTCACACTTTCGCGCATGCGCAGTCACGTTCGCGCATGCGCAAGCAAAATTTCGAACAATCGCAGTCACACTTTCGCGCATGCGCAGTCAAACTTTCACGCATGCGCAGTCACACTTTCACGACCGAATGTTTTAGTTGTTGCACAAATCTTTATATATAAAAGTGAAGTTGTGTGTCTGTCTCCTACGATTTAGATTCCTAACTACTCCCACATTTTGCGGTGCAGTTTAACCAAAACCGGGTATCTTATAGTCGTGATTCATATCGAGCCCTTCTGGGTATTAGCGCGCGTCTACGATGAGTCTACGATTTTAAAAATAATTTACCATCATTTTTTTCCATTTTAATGCATTTTTTTGCTATTATATAAGGGAAGTAACTCTCTAAAAATGTCTACGATGAGTCAACGATTTAAAAAAATTTACTATAATTTTTTTTCCATTTTTAATGCATTTTTTTCCTATTTTTTGGCTATAACTCTCTAAAAATGCTTTTTAGTTATTTCCCTTACAAACCCGAGCAACGCCGGGCGATACTGCCAGTTAAACATAAAGCCACACTGTTTTGATCAGTTATTAGTGTGAAGTTACGTCCAAGAAGAAAATGAGACCATTTTCTCACAGATTCTACAATCGCTGTCGCCTCTTTTTCAATACAAGAATAACGACACTCATTTGGGTTGAGGGTTCTTGAAAAACATGCATCTGGCTTTCCGTTTGGGTGTAAAATGCCAGATATAGCTACCTCCGATGCATCTGTTTCTATTGAGAAAGGAAGGCTTTCATCAATCACTTTTAAAGTAGCGTTTGCTAAATCATCTCGTAAAGTTTTTAAACTTGACTAGGCTAGTTCACTCAAAGGAAAATATTTAGTATCAACCAACAGTTTTTATCATGTCAGAGAATTTGGGAATCCATTTAGAATAATACGCAAATAGACCAACAATTCGACTCAATGCTTTGTGGGTACTAGGAATAGGTAGTTCTAGTAAGGATTTTACCCGGTCAGGGTCAGGTTTTAAGTTACCATTTTGAATTTCATAGCCAAGCAATCGAATCCGCGTAGTGCTGTAAATGCATTTGGTATCATTAAAAGTTAAATTACAGTCCTTAGCAACTTGAAGAAAATGTTTTAACTTTCGATCATGTTCTTCCTTCGATTTACCACACACAGTTATGTTGTCGATATATGCAAAAGTAGCTCTACAATTATGGCTTTCGATTATATTATCGATCACTCTACATTTGTAAGTCCGAAAGCAATACGTTTGCGTTGATATAATTTTCCCTGCGCTTTGAAAGCCGTATAATGTCAATCTTCAACTGGAATCTCAACTTGATGATACGCATTTGAGATCTAGTGTGCTAAAATAATTTACCTGAGCTATTTTTGTGACCATGTCATGCATATTTGGCAGTGGATATCCATCTAATTGCGTAAACTTATTTATAGTCTCACTATAATCAATACACAGTCTCTTGCGATGATTTTCTCTCGATATTACCAATACCTGGGCTCGCCAGGGAGAAACACTCGGTTCAATTACCTCTTCTACCAGATCTCGGCTTAAAGTATCAGCAATATTTTTTTCATTATTGGCGGACTGTCTTCTCGATTTCGTAACTATGGGTTTACAGTCAGTGTTTAAATTTTCAAACAACCTACGTGTAATGTTACTTTTAATGCTCTTTAAAGCTCCCAAATGTAACGGGGGCATATCGCCGTCTATGATATTTGTACATGTTGATGCTGTTTTAAGAAATGTTGTCTTAAAATTATATCTACAAACAAATTACTAAGTACCACTAGATTTACTTGCTCGTAAATTCTTCCGTGAAGTTCAAATGAACTCATACAATAACCGTGCTTTGGGAACGATTTCCATTGACAGCCATGTTAATTTCATTCCTTTCAGACTTCACCACCAATTTGTTTTTCTTTGCAAAGTCTTTGCTAATATGATTCATAGTAGAGCCGGTATCAATCAAAGCAAATGCTTTCACGCCATCGACTGTTATTGTATAATTAACTTTAGTAGTAACTCCAACTTGACATAAAGCCGCGGCGAAGTTGCCATCATCAAGAGCTGCTGATGTCTTATCGAAATTTTTACGGTTACTTGACCGGCATTCTTTAGCAAAATGACAAAAAATCTACATTTGTAACACTTGCTCCGCCTAGCAGGACATTTAAACCTCGGATGAAATTCATTAGATCCGCAAAAGGTACAGGATTTTTGAGTTCGTTTTGTCGCTATACAAGGTGTGTTTCCGTCAGGAATTGAGATTTTGTCTTCTTCACGTGGAATAAACGTTGACAAACAGCTTCCCTGGCTGTTTATAGCAGACTGACTGCTATTATACACTTCGGAATTCCTTTGAGCAACTTCCAGCGGACGGGCTTGGTTAAATATCGCTTCTAAAGTTATCGCCGCATCTTGAATATTTTCTAAAAGTCTAAGGCGAGTTAAAGATGACGTTAATCCCGAGATAAATGCGTCACGAACAGCTTCATTTTTGTGAGTCTCAGCGTCTACAGCTCTGTACCCGCAATCTTTAGCTAGTCGTTTCAATTTCTGTAAATAGTCGTCAACTGATTGACCTGGTTCTTGTTTGCATGTCATTAAAAGGTATCTCGCAAAAATAATGTTCAATGGTTTCACGTACATTCTCTCCAGAGTTTCAATTGCTTCTGAGTAATTCTCACATTCACATATGAGTTCGTAAGTGTCTTTATCTATGTGCGCTATTAAACACTTAAGTTTGCTTTCATCCGTGATAGGCGGTTCAGCAGGGCATGATACTAAAAATGTTTTTTAAGTTGTGAACCAATATTTCCATTCTTTCGAAGCTTGACTCGAACTTGGATTAGCGGTGAACAAATTTGGTTTTATAAATTTGCTGTACATTTTCTCTCGCTCTCTCTCTCTAGCTATATATAGTCGCTTAAATTGCTATAAACCCAAACTCGAATATCGAAATACAATAAAAACTCGAATAATAATATACAATACAAACAAAGATTGCTAAATTGTAAGCAAAACCAAACTTCAACGCAATAACATTTTTATGCAGCGAGTTGCTACATTCTAGACTAAAATCAACGCAGAACACGTCGTGCTGCAAACAGAACAGAACTCCGCGCAGTCGCACTGCAGGCATATAACAGCAATCGAGACAATCAAAATCACGTGATCAAAACTAAAATCACAAGTATTGACTTGCTCTTAAATAAAATTCAATTTATACTGACAACATTAAACACGATTAACTATAGGCTGTTTCTAAATTCCAGATCTTGTGCTTCTATTATTATTATTATTATTGATGTTGTTGTTGTTATTTATAGCAGCGAGCTGGCAGAAACATTAGCACGCCGGGCGAAATGCTCAGCAGTATTTCGTCTGTCGCTACATTCTGAGTTCAAATTCCGCCGGGGTCGACTTTGCCTTTCATCCTTTCAGGGTCGATTAAATAAGTACCAGTTACGCAGTGTGGTCGATATAATCGACTTAATCCGTTTGTCTGTCCTTGTTTGTCCCCTCTGTGTTTAGCCCCTTGTGGGTAGTAAAGAAATAGGATATATAAAAAAAAAATGGTTAGCAGCATTTCTCCTGGCTTTTTTACCTTCTGAGTACAAATTCTTCCAAGTTCGGCTTTGCCTACATTTTTTCAGGGGCGATAATATTAGATATTAATCAAGTACTGGAACTAACCCCTATCTTGAAAATTGCCGACCTTGCGTCATCGTTTGAAACCATTATTAATAATGTGGTGATCAGGTAGAATTGTTGGAGCGTCGGAGAAAAAAAAAAAGGATTTGTGGTATTGGTTCTGACTCTTTACGTTCTGAGTTCAAATCCCATCGAGGTTAATTTTGACTTTCATGCTTTCGATGTCGATAAAATAAAGAAACAATCAAATACTGGGGTTGATCTAAATGATTGACTCAATTCCCCTAAATTTCAGACTTAGTTTGATGACGGTGGTTGGTAGAATTAGTAAAGTGTTGGACGCAAAAATTCTTCACGAGTTTTTAAGTAAATTCTTTAACATTGAGTTTGCATCATATTCAGGTAGATTAAACATGTCTAATAATGGAGATTAGTTTATTCGACTGTTCCTTTCCTTAAATTTGTGAACTTGTGGCTAAGTTATAAATTGTGATTATTAACCAAAACAAATGAGCGTTTCGTTTATCCTATCTATCCTAGAGTGTTTCACACCTCTATGGTCTATGATCAAATCCTACAACAGTTAAATTTCCCTTTCGTCACTCTACGGTTAATAAAATAAGTTGAGTGCCAGTTATGTACTCAAGGACCTTATTTCAGCGGGCTACCAGGAGACAAGTCTCCCCCACTTTACAGGAACAGGGGACAAACCAGCTTTTGTCCTCCGTACTTTTTCTCAATTAAAAACAAAGAAAATCCCACTAACATGTCAAACATATGTATAATGCACATTATTACATGTTTATAAATGTATATATATTTATATGAATATATATAGACCCTAAGTTGCAATCGCTATTGAATTTTGTTCGTTCGATAATTACATCCATTTGCTAAAAATTAAAAAACAGAACGACTCATCAATAATTTGTATAAGAATTGTATAACATTTATATGTATTTGTCGGGATCCGGACAAAACCCCCTCAGACAAAAACCCTTCGGACAAAACCCTCTTAAAGTGCGAAAGCAAACAAAACCTCGTCAGATATCTTTTTGGGTTATGTTTCGTTCTTTTATATTTCTAAAAAAAATTTTTGCTTGCTTCAGTCATTGGTCTGTGGCCATGCTGTGGCACCGCCTTGAGGAATTTTTAGCCGAATGTATCGCCCCCACCGCACCCAATTTCTTTGTTTTACTTGTCTCAGTCATCACACTGCTGAAATTTTAGTCGACTGTATCGGTTATTTTTAATTTTCTTACTTGTTTCAGCCATTAGACTGCGGCCATGCTGGGGCACCCCCTTGAAGAATATTTGCTAAAAATTAAAAAAGACCAACTCATCAATAATTTGATTGAGAATTGTATAACATTTATATTTATTTGTCAGGATCCAGACAAAAGGCAATCGGACAAAACCCCTTAGTTAAAGTGCAAAAGCAGACAAAACCCCCAGTTATATTTTTGGTTATTTTTCGTTTTTTTTTATAATCTAAAAATGCTTTTAGTTGTTTCAGTTATTGGGCTACTTGCCATGCTGGGGCACGGCTTTGAGGAATTTTTAGTCGATTATATCGATCCCAGAATTTTTATTTTATTTTCTTACTTGTTTCAGTCATTAGACTGTGGCCATGCTGGGGTACTGCCCTGAAGAATTTTTAGTCGCAGAAAAATCAGTATTTTAAAATTTAGATTTACAGTCTTCTGTTTTCTTCTCTCTGCCATTAGAGATTAATGAGAGTGAGCTGACCTTCTGAATGGCCGTTGAATGTCTAACAGAATTATAGCGCCGAAAGCTAGTTATTCAAACGTCATTCTTATCGTTTCTATGTTTCTACAAATTTTTTGAAGTAAATTCTTTCCCTTTTGTTATATATATATATATGTGTGTGTGTGTGTGTGTGTGTGCGTGTGTGTGTGTGTATTATATATATATATATATATATATATATATATATATATATATATATATATACACACACACACACACAAAGATAAATTGATAGATACAACTGAGTGGGCAAACAAAAATATGAGACACAGCGTAGTGCTTTTTTATGTTGATAAGCCTGGTACTTATTCTATTAGTTTCTTCTTGTGAAATCAGTAAGTTATGGGGATGTAAATAAACGAACAGCAGCTGTGAAGCAGTGATGAGGGTGAAACACAGAAAGTCACAAACATACACTTAAATATATACATACATATATATACGATTGATTTCTTTAAGTTTCTGTCTACGAAATCCATATATATATATATATATAGATATATATATATATATATATATACACACACACAAAGATAAATTGTGTGGGCAAACAAAAATATGAGATACTGCCTAGTGGTTGTTTTTCATTTTGATAAGCTTGGTACTTATTCTATAAGTAAGTTATGGGGATGTAAATAAACACCAGTTGTGAGGCGGTGATGAGGGAGAAACACAAAGACACACACACAGACTTACATATATACATACATATATATACGATTGATTTCTTTCAGTTTCTTTCTACAAAATCCACTGACAAGGCTTTGGTTGGTATGAGGCTATAGCAGAAGACACATGCCAAGTCACCACACAGTGGGACTGAACCCAGGACCATGTGTTTTGGAACGAAATTTGTTACCACACATCCACATCTGCACCTATGTATGTGTGTGTGTATGTGTGTATATATGTATGCATGTATATTTGTGAATATATATGTGTACATGTTACATGTACATCTATATATATATACATCTACACATATACATGTATACATATACATCTATATGTATAGAAATAAATGTATACATATACAGCTATACACACATACACACATACACACATACATAGGTGCAGGTGTGGCTGTGTGGTAACAAACGTCGTTCCAAAACATATGGTCCTGGGCTTAAATTTAAATTTAAAATAATAAGGGTGAGAAATTGAATATTAATTTGATTAACATGAATTGAAAACCAGTGGTGTAGCATATAAGACCATAGCGGATCTTCTTCTAGCAAATGGATGTCCACTGTTAATGGTTCATCCCTCTTATATAATAGTTTGACTTCAATAGTTTCAGTATTAAAGTGAAAGTATCTGACATTACAATAGAGAGATGTTTTTCTTTCACTTTTAACACGTAATACTGGAATAGTGGAGAAGATATGATATTGCTGTGGGCTCGCCCTAGGCAAGAAGTTAAAAATGTTTTTACCCATGACACTACATGGACCCTAAGTAAGGCATGTGTAAAATTTGAATAAATTGGTTGTATAGTTCTCAAGTTTTAGGGATTCATACAGACAGACAGACAGACACACATTCTCAGTTTTATATATATATAGAGAGATATATGTATATATATATGTATATATATATATATATATATATATATATATATATATATATATATATATATATATATATATATATATATATATATATATATATATATATATATATATATATATATAAACAATTTATAAGTAAGGGCAAAAGAATAAATTTCTAATGCCAAAATATGCCGAAAATTGACACAACGTCAATAACCATGTAATTTATCACTACAAGCACGCGTCTCGAAGAAAGACGACAGAAATTTCTAAAAAATCCCGTTATTACTATATCGGACCGATTTCAGAGTTATTTCATAAGAACCTTCCCTTCATCAGTGATAAATGCGGCAAAGAAATAAGTGAAATACTTACTTATACCCATGGAAGAAGTGAACACAGTCATGAGCACAATTAAGTACCCCAAATATATCCAAAATAGAAACTCTCTAGCCCATCTCGAGACACGTGCGATTCGAACTGAAAATCAAAATTGCCTGACGTCATACTCTACGAGGTGGGCAAAAAGAGTTCATTGGCTGATTATAAAGGCGTGATGCTAGCGTTGTGAAATCTTGCATGCATTGATTTAAATTCTTCTTAATAACTGCATTATTTTCCCCCAGATAAACTGGCACCTCACAGCACAAGACATTTGACTGCTTCAAAAGTAACTAGTTGCAACCTCTTTTGAAAATGGACACAATTTGGCATTGTGGTGTTATCAAATACCTGCAGAAAAAGGATTTTGTCCCTAACAGCATCCATGCTGACATAGTTGCTATATTAGGGGATGATACTCCAGCTGTATCAACTGTGTAAAAGTGAGCAGCCGAATTTAAGAGGAGAAGAGACATTCTTGAAGATGAACCAAGGTCTGGATGTCTAGCAATTGCCTCCACTGAGGAAAACATTGATAGTGCTCCCCACACGGTGATGGATGACAGGTAATTGACTATGAATCAAATAATCAATGCTATTAACATATGCTGTGAGAGAGTTGAGAATATTCTGCAAAACTTGGTATGACTTGATAGGACGAAGTGTCTTCTGACACATGATCAAAAGTGCACCAGGCTGATCACATCACGGGAAAATTTGACATTGTTTGAGCCAGATCCAGCTGGTTTTCTTAAACGTTTCCTAACCCAGGATGAGTGTTGGCTTTATTACTTGAACCAGAGACAGAGACATAATCTGTGCAGTGAAAACATCAATCCTCACCTGCACCAAAGAAGGCCAAGGGTGTTTCATCTGCAGGGAAGATGATGGCATCAGATTTTGAGGATGCAAAAGACATTGTGTTTATTAACTGTCTTCTAAAGAGCCACACCATCAAAGAAAAGTACTATGCCAACTTGCTGAAGCAGTTACGAAAAGCTATCAAGACCTAATAGCCAGAAAAACTGAAGAAAGAGGTCTGGCTTCCCCAAGTCAATACTCTAGCACACAAGTACATGGTTTCAATGGATGCTGTACGCGACTGTGGCTTTGACCTGGTTGATTGGCTTCCTTATTCTTCTGATTTGGCCTTATCTGACTTATCATCTGTTCCCTAATATGAAAAAAATAAACCGGTTGGAAACCAATACTGCAGTAATGATGACGTCATACCTGTTGCTGCTCACTTTTTTGACTAACAGATGAAAGGTTTTTCCCCAATGGCATCCAAGCACTGCAACACTGATAGAAAAAATCTCATTTGGTCACATTCTATGGGAGCATCTTGGTCAGCCTATGAACTTTTCAGCTGACCCTCATATTATCTTGAGAAAAAAAGATGTAAATATATATTGGATATCCTTACATCTTTTATTCAGACAGAAAAGCCATGTCTTAATAAACGCTGTGATGGCTACAGTTAGAACAGTTTTGATCTACTGCGTCAAAGAATTAACCGGGGTTAAACAACAGCAAAAACAATTACAACGTCAAGAAAGGCTGTTTTGGATAATGTAGTTCTTGACTCACTGTCTGGAAAAAAGGTGTGTTGGAAATGGTTGAAAGATTTTCGGTCATTGATCTGTTGAAGCTGAGCTGAACTGGGATTAAATAAGAACAATAGCCAGTGAAGAAGTGAGTTATTCACGCTCTATCACCAGCACTGAGTTGTTGCTGCCGTTATTAAGCTCCAAGTCAATCCTGATTCAGCAGACCTATGATGAAAATTGTTTCAGTTGCAATAATCTATGATCACATGACCTTCTACAAATTACTCCAAAATTCTCTGAAACCACAACGATAGCCGTATTCCCCCGCCTAGCGGAAGCTCCAGCGATTCCGTCCGCTTGCCGGCGAGCTGCATGTCGGTCGACAATTCCAGCGCAGGTATGAGTGTTTGTGTGTTATACGTTTGTCGCCAGCTACCGGGCGTTCGGCGTTGTGATCGTGGCCGTCTTAGTGGTCGTCTTCATGTCCGTCTTCGAGACGTATTCGTGGCCATGCTTATGGCCGTGCTCGTGCTCGTGTTCGTGGTGGTGCCCGAGCTTGGTTCTCAGCTCGCATTCGTGTTCGTAGTCGAGGTCGTACCCGCTGTACGGCCAACCCGTTGTCAGCTACAAAGGAACAACTACGCTCATGTTGGTCGTTGCACTTTGAAGTATTCTGTGACAACTATGGAGGAGGAGAGAGCGTACAACAGTTGGCTGAATCGATCGCCATATTCCGTTGCCGAGCCGAAGCTTCACCGATTCCGTCCGACTTTAAAAAGGCGCATGCACATTAGAGATTGCTGTTCTGAATGTAGCTCCATCATTGCTTAGATCAACACTGTTGGGTTTCTTGGACAATATATTTTATTCTCACCAAATATCATATCAGACAATAATTTTCAACGTTCATTCACAGAAGCAGTTGGTCAGTGTTGTGAAATCACTTAACACTGATAAAAAATCTATTTTCACCATAGACCGCGGCTTTATTAAGTCTAATATTTGCAACTGATACTTATGAACCGACCGGATACTTGTGAACTTGTGAACTTGTGAAACTGTTCAAACACAATGAGACTTTGTAGATTGATAATTGTGATTTTGAAGAGGTCAGGAGTATGTTTATTTTCAGGAAGTTGAGAATAGTTATGAAGAATAGGAGCAACTTTATGCTGTTTAGAATCAGTAGCAGCACTATTAGTTTTGACAAGTGTTTCTTTCCACAACTTATAGTAATGAGTTCAACTCCTGCTTTGGAGGAATTGATGCGAAAATGAAAAGTAAAAACAAAAAAGTAAAAGAAAACAATATTAAATTTTGGGTGCTACTTTGTTATGCGATCTACGTAACCAACGTGTTCTACAAGAGTCAATTTCTACTTTAGTATGCGATCTACATGTTTCATTTGTTTATTATGGCTTAAATAAAACATTCTCACATTTTTATACATTTATTTTTAAAAATTTAAATGAAGTAGATGTAGATTTGAAATAAGTTTACTAATTTTATAGCAGAATCGAACGAACATCAGCTAGAAAAGTAAAAAAAAGACAGATAATTAAAATTTTTATACATCCTATACATTTATTTTGACACTTATGCTTCATACTCTCTAACCAGACATTTTATCGAAACCGATACAGGTGATTTCTTTGTTCTCAATCAGCATAACTTTACTTGTAGATCACGATATAAAGTGTAGGTCGCATACCAAAGCAGTTTCATGATACGTAGATCGTATACCAAAGTAGCACCAAGTTTTGTTCCACAATTAGAAACATTTCCTTGGGTGTAAATTCTTTAAAACTATTGAAATTTGTTTTGTTAAACAATAAAACTATGACATTTAATTTACCGAACAAATATAAAACAGTGTTATTTATGTCCTTCTCTTGGACATTAACGATGTTGGAGAAGTAAAGTGAAATAAGTGCAATTAGGAATTGAACCTAAATCTCAGGAGCGCGCTGATAGGAACCGAAAACATTTCATACAGTGCTGATGACCATATTTAAAAGAAAGGAAATATTGATTTCATACGAAACACAAATTGTAGTGATTAAACTTGAAGGGAAACTTATTTGGGTGTGCCTGTTGACCTCAGTATATAACTAGTATAACTATTGTATAGACACCCTGGATGGATAGAAAAGCTGTGCCAATTACAAGTGAGCTTTGAACGCAGAACCTAAAGAGACATAACTAAATATTGAGTATTGTCTGACAACTCCACCGTTCAAGGCACTGCGACTAAAATCTAGAATGATCTTTTGATTTTGGATTTGTAGCTTTCCACCTGTGATTAATGGCGAAAGTATTTTATTTTTGATTTGAGAGAATGATCGTCAATTTACTAAAAAAAATTAGATTATGTAACTTCTAAGCCTTTCTCAAAGTCATTTATTGGTATAAGCGAAATATATCAACTAAGAGTGGAAACCGTGTCACGAACTCGGTTTACCGTCGCTTAATCTGTTGCTCAGTTGCAGTTGTTATTGGGATTAAGAATAGAGTGGTGTATGTTTAAATGACAGACAGATTGACTTATTTAGTTGTTTTAAGGGAGTGTAGAGGAATTTGTCTTTCATTCTGTGGATATAAATAAAATCAGTACTAGTCAAGCACTAGGGTCTAAGTTAAACGACTGTATTCTTCCTACAAAATACGTGGACTTGTCCCTACAATAATGCACCATTACACCTTTATAATTGATCAGATTTAATGAACCAAATGGATATTCTTTTCCTGCAGGCTAAACTTCGTGGAATCAACAATAATTTAATCAACTTGCTGTTTGGTGTTTATCCACACATGAATGCATTGGCTCCACAAATGGTAAAAAAAATGGTAAGCCAACTGAATTTTTCCTTACACACACACACACATATTACACCTAGATAGCCATTAGCGAAGGGAGATAACTCCCTTGTTTACATCTACCTTTCTACCGAGACTTCTCTCCATATTTGAAAGAGGTCTAAAGCTTTCAGTGTTTAGTATAAAACCCTAATTTATATATTCTAATAGTATTTTTCTTTCTTTGAAGGTTACTTTATATCATAGAGATTAAATGCGTAATGATATCGATTTTACTTTTTTAAAATAGATCAGACCCATACCAGACACTGCGTGCCGTATGAATTCGAGAGGGGTTTCTTAAGCAATAGGAGAGGCCAGAAATATTTGTTCTGCCTATGGAAATGAAACTAAAATGCATGAACATGCTAACAGTGGTCCGACCAGTTTTGTTCGGAAAAAATGTTTCCTCGTAGATTACTTTCGATCCAAGTGATGAAATGTGGGTTCTCTAAAATCATATCCAACGAAAACGACATTCGTTAGCACCCAATGAAAAAGAAGAGTTCATCCCTAAACCAGGGTTGCACCTGGAAATGTGCTCTGTGTTTGGAGGGGATATGGAACGTATTCCGATATTACTGCCCCACCATGTCTGCTTTCTGTTTGTCTCTCGCCTCGTACACATTGACACAACAAATTTGCACACTCTCTTTTTTCTTCTCGTACATACATGCATACATACATACATACATACATACATACATACATACATACATACATACATACACATAAATACATACATACATACATACATACATACATACATACATACATACATACATACATACATACATACATACATTTTCAGGAGTATTCTGTTGTTTCTATTTTCTCTGTTGTCCCATAAGCAGCTACAATTTCCTTGGGAATTGTAAGTGTTTAGGGACTGGCAGTAAAGGCAATAAATTGTTTTTTAATTGAATTATTTGGTATCTCTAAAGTGGAAAAAATCTATGGGTATTTGTCATAAAAGAGAATCCATTACATTTTATAAAAAGTCAAGATAATTTTGTATATTGAGTGTAGCTCATCATGCCTTATTGCTGGAAGGTGGTGGTGGGAGGCTTCCTGTATTGAGTGTTACATACCTTTCCTAGCAGAGGTTCCCAATACCTAGATGCCTGGAGCAATTGCCCCCTCCACACTCCTATAAATCCGGCCCTGGGGAGCCACTGGGTAAACTAAAAGACAGAAAGAGATTAAATTCGAAACAATGATAATTTTTCTTTTCCTCATGACACAAATATAATTACATTTTTTTTATTACTATTTTATTTGCTTTTATTGTTTTCTTACTGACAAAATTTATATTTGTGTTTCCTGTTTTCGACTGTTCTCACTATGAAAATGGATAACCTTGCACTGTTGTTAGAAACCATTATTAATATTTGTATATTTCTTTTCTCTCTCAACAGATTGCTTAAATACATCCCTAACAAGGGTTCTTATAATATGGTGTTCATCATACTAAGTTTCATTGCGAGAGCTTTAGAATCTTTGGGTTGTGGTACAATCAGTACCGCAGTTATGATATTTTTCGCCACTGAATTCCCAGATGATGTTAGTTGTTTATTTGTGAGTATAACTAAACGCATACTTCTCATTCCAGCTTCTCTCTCTCTCTCTTTCTCTCTCTCTTTCTCTCTCTCTCTCTTTCTCTCTCTCTCTCTCTCTCTCTCTCTCTCGTTCTCTCAATGTAATAATGGGATGGTGATGATAGAAATAGTGATGATGACAATAGTATGATAGCAGTGGTAGTAATGGTAGTTACGGTGATGAAGTGATAGTTATAGTAACGATGAAGATAATGGTGATTATAGTGTTGGTGGTGATGATTGTGATTGTGAAGGTGGTGCTAGTTAATTATATACTAGCAGTAGCAGTGGGAACTCCATGCTAAATACGAGATTCTTTGGGTGATTATAAGTTTATATAGTCACAGAATTTAGTATTCTTTTATAAATTGTATATTCTGCATTATCCTTCAGTTTTTCTGGATAAGGTCTTAATTGAAGGAACATGACTTTCCTTTTCTCTCAGCAGTTCAGAGGTTCATTTATAAATCTAATAGCTTCACAATGATTGCAGAGAATATTCATGTCACCAACGTTGTATCTTTCGACCATACGTTTTCGGTTTTTTTGACGTTCTCGTTCATTTTTATTTATTTCTATCCCTTATTTCTTGTAAATACTCACTCAATACTCTTTGATTAATATTTTCCTTTCAACACACTGATGCTCCCGTGCTTGTTTTAGTGATTCGAACCTCTGTTTCTCTTTATATCATTGCCTATACCGTTTTAATCTTTCTCTTGTTAACTTATATCATGTGTCAACCATATTTTATAAACAAATACCTATTTTCAAGGGAGAAGACAGTAAATAACTGCACTTGTACATATGAGGAGAGGCGATATAAAAGAAAAAATTAGTTCAGTTGAAATAAAAAAAGACTACACATTTCGCTACCCACTCACCACCATCATCTTCATCACCACAATGACCATCACCATCACCTTCACCATCATCATTATAGCTTTCAACAACAAAGCTCAATCTAAGTTGTTTCCCAACCACGATTGTTTCATTTTATTTCAGTTCTTTGTTTATATCTACTTCTGTTGCTGTCAGCACAAAGCTAGAATAACAAATTAAAAAACAAAATGCAAAAACACAAACAAAAAATAACATCTACGCTTATTTTGCCAAGTCATTTCACTTTCATTGAAAAATCTATTTTTCTATGATAAGGTTATTATTATTATTCCTTTTTCAGTCCACCCAACGATGTAATAAGCCACAATAATATATGATGTTTAAAATTTTCCTTTTAACATTTTATCTCTCTCTCTCTCTCTCTTTCCCTCCTTCTCTCTCTCCAGCTCTCTTTTTTTTCTCTCTCTACCTGAAATTTTAACAAACATTCTAGCCATATCATTCCCCTCTTCACGTCTTTATGATTTCTCTCATTCTCTTTCTCTTTATTTTCATCTCTCATTTGCACTGACCACATGACAGCTTATTGCATCGGCTGGCAAAACACCTCTACTCGTTCTCCCTTACACTCTCCACTTTCTCTCTCCCTCTTTGTCTTTCTTTAACTGCACCACTAGAACCTCATTCTGCTAAACTTTGTGTTACTGACTCTCTTTCTCTACATCACTACCTTCAGAAAGCTTTTTAACCCCGCAATAAATGTTACGTTTCTCCTACTTCGCACCATGAACACTTCTTTCTCCCTCTTTTTCTTTCTCGCTCTACTCCTTTTCCTTCAACTAATCACGTGACAGCGTACGCATTTCGTCCTTAGCGTATTAATATATAGATATTTCAAATTACGGTCCCATACAGAAAAAAGCGAATTGGTTGCATCTCGGGAGCTGATTTACATATCTATCACTTGCCAGGCTATTATGTTATTCATTACATCAAATAGATTGTGCCATCATAAAGATTATGTCAAAATTACCAATTAGCACTTTATAATATCTCTTCATAACATGTAAATCATAGACAATTTTGTAACCACTCAAACACCATCGGATATATACGAGCGCAGACACACACTCGCTTATAAAGTTTGAGTTAGGATGTAGTATGTGTTTCATATTCCAGAAATTATGTGTAGATATAGGTTTGTGTATAAATAAACGACGATAATAGTGAGTTGAACGTTACAGTAAGTTAGGAAACATACAGAAATATTTTATTGGTAATGGAAGCTCCAAGCAAATGGGGTCCAGTCTGGAATAGAAGTAATGGAACACTAGCTTGAAAATTTACAAGCCAATGATCCGTTACCTAAGTGGATCAATGCTTAAGAGAATAAAAGATGCTAGTCTGAATCACAATGGAACGCCAGCCATGGATTTTGTCCTATGATCCATGTGTAGGTTGTCAAATATTTGGTCCTATGATCCATTTGTAGGTTGTCCTGTGATCCATGAGTAGGTTGTCAAATATTGTAAAACTAAATATCTTTCCCATATATAAAATTTATTCATTGTTTTGTCAATTTATCGCCATTTTAAAGAACTGAAATTTTAAGGAATATCGCATTTTATAGTACAGATACATTTTAGAGAAAAATGCATTTGAGATTATATCATTCTTTACGGAATGAGACAATTAAGAGATTGTGTAAGTTTTGAGAATGTTACATGTAAGTAAAGATACTCACTTTTAAGAAAATATTTCAAAACATAATTTTCTTACAAAAACAGATTAGTATCTTCTGAATTTCCACAGCTATTGTGTTTAAACGTTTTTCAGGGTTTTCGTTTGACTGCAACTGGGTTTGGCTTCGCAACTAGCCCCCTATTTGGAGGAATGCTTTATGATGTAAGTATGATAACATAATTATCTTCATTGAATTTTTGCTGCGGGAGAATGAAACCATATGAGATGTGTCGGGTACCTAGCTGACGTTTAGCTGCAGTTAAACAAAAATATGATCAAAGATGTTCCAGACAGAACAGTTTTCAGACTTAGCGTACCCAGGACAGTATTACCCAACGTATATTTTGTTTTTATGAAAGCGGGGTAAAATTTGAGGGAGAAGGCAGCTATTTTTTGCATGCCGACAGACTATATAGAAGTCGCCTCAATTATGTTGTCACAAGCATTGCACTGAGTTTGTGATCAAGTTACTTCAATTTCAACATCTGAGCCATCTGAATTCATTTAAGAGGCTCTTCAAGAAACATAGTTCACAGCTGTAAACACCGTCATTACTTTAATGAGGCTTGCAGCTGAGGTTATTTCTTCACGTGAGAATAGTTACCTGAAATAATCTAGTCGTATCCAGTAATTCTTTTTTTACTTTTTATCTCTTTATCACTAAAGTAAGTGGAATTAAAGATCGTAATTATTGACCTTTGTGTCAGGGAAAGATTATACACTGTGTGAAAAATATAGACTCCACCCCAAAACTGGATTTATACACCATAAAGATGGCTACATACAATAATAAACATGGAATAGGAATATATATTCTTTAATTGCCAATAAATTAAATTATGACACATCTAATCGGCAAAATGTAAAGTCTATGATACAAATGGTGTTTCAATTTCACAGTCAAGTAATATTACTTGAAATTAAGTGAAATTTTCAGAAATATAAATGGATATAACTATTTACAAGAAGCGTTGATGGAGTGTATATACAGTTTTGTGTGTGTACATGCAAATGAATCATCAAATGTAAACGAAAGCGCGTTCATGTATGTGTGTATACACAATAAATGTATGGCTATAGAAATTTTTAGTACACGTATATAAAGAGTATATACATGTGTTACAATCCAGTTAATAGGTACTTTCAATGGATTCAAGGTGAAAAAATAATCTTCTCTATTAAAACTTTGAGGTGGGGGTAAGTCAATTACATCGACCCCAGTTCTCAGCTGGTACTTATTTTATCCACTCCGAAAGGATGGAAAACAAAGTTGAACTCGGCAAAAATTGAACTCAGAACATAAAGACGAAGGAAATGCTGCTAAGCATTTTGCCCTGTCTGCTAACGATTCAGCCAGCCCGCCACCTGAAGGTGGAAAAATAATGAAATTTAAGTTCCCGGATCATAGATTGTCTGTACAGTTCGTTTCAAGCAACAGATCTTGAAAACGTAGTGAATCTGTAAAAGATGTTGGTTTATAATTTGTTGCGCTACTGACTGTCATTGCATAGTTGATACAAGCCGTTGTATCACAGCTGAACTGTGTCTGCTGCTACAATGGCTGTGGGATATTGTTTGCTGAATGGCTGCTGACACCACTATCAAGGATTAGGTAAGCCACTTGATATACCTGACTGAGAGGAATTAATTCAATAATTCGGACATCTACTAAGTCCATGGGCGTGAGTTTACATCAGTAATGCAAATATCTATCACCTTCTGTTTCCTATATGTATAAATATCCCCTAAATCTGGGCTTAGTGGTTTAACGTTTTTCATGCCTGTTCCTTGACTATGGGTACAAAAGATGACAGATAACTTTTCTTTGAAAAGGAAGCCGATCTATCTAAGATAATATTTACTATTGATTTCGTAGTATCTAACACATTCGAACGACTAGGTGAACCGAGGCAATAGCGATATTTGATCAAGTTATTTTTATTGTTTGCACTCCGGTAAAGATGACTGTCCATCCATAAACATTGCAAGTCGTTTAGAAATGTGCTCTTTCGAAACACTAGTGTGTTTGATGCAGTTCATGTGAAACTTAAATTTTCTGTTAAATAGTTTGTTGTTTCATAGATTAGACTGTTGCAGAAATAATAGAAGAAACAAAGGGATGACACACAGACTAACTTATAGTCTAACTTATCTGAAAATTTGTAATAGAATATTTTTCTTTAGATATGTTAGCTTTTCTCAAAGATTGGGCGCTCAACAATTGTACATAATGTTATAACTGTTCAGGTGTGAATTAGTGTCTAGTTCTCAAGATGAAGATGTGAGTCTATTATAGATTTATAGAGTTTATGTGTCGTTTATTTCTAGGTGACACATAAGCTCAATAATTTGAACATATGATACATGGGAAGATAACCCAATGCTTATACCTTCGGCCATCTCGTCTGTACCTTGAAAAATTAATTTTAGTCTCCCCTTTAGACACAAGACAATTGTTTAAGTACGAAACTGACCATAGTAAATCAAAGAATATTTATTTAAGAGTTGTAATAAGATCAGATAATGCAAGATAGATAAAATTGGATAGAATAGGATATGAGATGGTATGATAAAATACTATACTACGTAATATGTATATTATAAATAAAATAAAAGATAGGCTATGAAAGAACAAAAACCAAGCATTTACTTAGGCTACTTCAAAAGTCTGTTCCGTTCCCATGAATTTATGTTTCTCTGCATATGCAAAAAAAAAATAATAATAATAAATCAGATATTTTCGAATATAACGTGTTAAAGAGGAGTCCAAGGACCAAGTTTTTTGGAACAATACATAGCTAATAGCAATAAACAATATTAAATCGCCACAACAGAGTCAACCATAATTGTATTAAATCTTTTTCAGCTTGGCGGATTCGATTTACCTTATCTGATATATGGTACACAGCTTGCCATTTGTTTACCATGCGATATATACCTTCTAAGGAGCTCGAGTAAGTGTTTTATAATATAATATAATTTAACAAGATACTCTTTTACTTGTTTCAGTCATTTGACTGCGGCCATGCTGGAGCACCGCCTTTAGTCGAGCAAATCGACCCCGGGACTTATTCTTTGTAAGCCCAGTACTTATTCTATCGGTCTCTTTTGCCGAACCGCTAAGTCACGGGGACATAAACACACCAGCATCGGTTGTCAAGCAATGCTAGGGGGACAAACACAGACACACACACATACACATACATATATATATACATATATACGATGGGCTTCTTTCAGTTTCCGTCTACCAAATCCACTCACAAGGCTTTGGTCAGCCCGAGGTTATAGTAGAAGACACTTGGCCAAGGTGCCACGCGGTGGGACTGAACCCGGAACCATGTGGTTGGTAAACAAGCTACTTACCACACAGCTATTCCATTATAATTTTAATATAATATACTGTCTTCATTCGAAAAATAAAACGTAAAGTTTTTGGAAAGTAAATTTATTTTACTTGCAATTCAATGAAACTTGACTTCTACAAAATAGTTCCATATATTGTGGATGCAAGGAGCCTAGCATTTTTCCAATTTTGCAGTGCATTTTTAGAGGTGGTGAGAAGTTCTTGCATTGAATACTTTTCGATAGCTTTTATAATGACTGAAATTGGCAACCGTTCAGAATAAATTTTAAATTGTGAAGATAAAAAATCCTAAGTGACCAAATCTGTAAAATACGGTAGTAGGGAAATAAACGTCGTCCAATGTTTTACCAAAACGTTAGGGATAAAAAGTGACGTATGAGCTGGGGCCATTTTGTGCAGCATCAAGATTTTATGCTACAGGCCTCTCCTTTTACACTGTCTTTCTGAAATGTCTCAAGATATCCAAGTAAACACTCTGGTCGTTTGAACACAAGAAACAAACTCATGATGAATGAGATTCTTCCAACCAAAACTGACGATCAACATCCCCTTCGCATTTGAGTATCTCTGAGGCACTTTTCTGGTCGAAACAGCACTGGTTCCACTCTATTGTGACAACTATCTTTTTGCTTCTGCATCGCAATCGCACACCTGTTATGGCATTTTCAGAATGTTTTCATCAGCGTTCTAACTACCAAACAGCACCAGTTCTCTTTTCCTTCATCCCACAACAGATGCAACACTAACTTTGCGACTTCACGATGCATCTTTAATATATTTATCACGTAGCACGAATTTTTACGCACGTCTACTTTAGAAACTTTACGGATAATTAAATGAGGGTTTTCATGGATATACAACTCACACATTCAAAATATGATCACGATTAGATGCTGTAGGAAGTTACAGGGACGTAAACACACCAACATCAGTTGTCAAGTGATGGTGAGGGGTAAACACAGCCACACAAATCCACTCACAAGGCTATGATCAGCCCGAGGCTATAGTAAAAGATATTTTCATATCATAAGGTCCCACGCAGGAGTACTGAACCCCAATCCATGTGGTTAGGAAGCAGGCTTCTTACCACACAGCCACTTCTGCGCCTAATACGATATATGATATGAAATATGATATGATATGATACAAGTAATATTTCTAATTTTGGTGATCAGTGAATAGATTTCACTGAAAATATATATGTTTGCGGAGGCTTGGCAAACATCTCAACTAGCAGGTCTTGTGTCGTTCAGACGTTTTTTTTTAAAGTTCGTGCGGTGAAAACGTTATGCTGTTGTAAAAACGGCGTTACACGTTCGGTTCTCTTGGGAAGTCGGAAAAGTCGCTTTGAGTCATAAGGATTACTTGTCTTTATTGTTTTTCACTGGAGAATTTAGTCTGTCTGTGTGAGACAGACGAGGGAAAATGAGTTTTTCCGCATTAAGAGGAAGAATGGAGGAAACAAGAATGTTCAGCGAGTCGGACATGTCGTCTTCCGAAGAAGAATTGGTGGAAGCGGTAGAAATAATGGACATGATACAACAGAAAAGGACATACGCAGGTGCAGCGAAGCCGGTGGAAAAAGAAATAAATCTGGCAAAATTACCGGAATGCCAGGACATATTAAAAAGAGTGAATGGAGAGGTGGAGTTGTTGCTGCCCAACAGGAAAAAAAGTAAAATGGAAAAAAAGAAAATAATATACAGAGTATTAGCAAACGACAAGAACAGCACAGATATAATAAACATGGAAATGATAGAGGAGGCCTTAAGAACAACAGAGGAAGAAATAGTATTCCTCGCAAGAGGAAATAAGTATGCCACAGTGGTGGTGCAGTATATAAATGAGGAAACTGCGGAAGAATGGCTACAAAGACGATAAAAAATGGGAAAATAATACTTCTACCCACTCATCTGGGGAGAAGAACATGAAGAATTAGGGTGGAGGGAATGCCACCGAATATCGAAGCAGAATTAGTAATAGCAGCGGTTATCTGCGGTAATGAAGATAAGGTCGACATAGTCCAAGCGACTATAACAGAAGATAAAGGATGGATAGGAGCGACGCTGGAAATGGGCGTCCAGGCAGAAATGGAAACCCTACAAAGTTTGTCGGAGTCGATTACGACAAGTGATATAACGATGAAAGTATGTGTGGAGGGCAGAGCCCCTCGTTGTTATAGATGTGGTCTGAAAGGCCACATAAGAGCAAACTGCAATACGACAGTGGAACAGATAACCAAGGAAACAGCAATGGAAACGGTAGCACCCCAGAAGGAAACAGAAGAAAAGGAGAGTCGAGTGAAGGAAGACGGAAAAGAGTGGGAAACCCCAGGAAAAAGAAAACAGCGGAAAAGAAAAAAGGCAAGTAACTGTGAACCCCAACCCACCCCAGCACCACCCTCACCCACTGTGTCCCACCCCGTCCCTGCACACACTAATTCCACCCACTCCCCAGCAACAAGAAAATAGAAAACAGACAAACAAACGATAGCACAAAACCCCCACTCTGAAAAATATTGTACAGGTATTATTGACAACAAACATTTATATGAAAGATTGAAAATATGGGGAAAGATAGAAATGCCAGATGGCTGGCATCAGAAAATGGAAATAGTATTGTCAAAAAATCAGGTTGAGGAACTTGAAAAGGAACTTGAGGATGAATATATGTTAAAAAGAGGAACACTGGCACCGGAAAAGAGGAATAAACTAGAAGAAATATACGAGGTTGAATTTGTAGACTTTGTGGTTTTCGCGGTAAAATAGGAATAAAAAGGTAAGTGATGTTGACTGATGGAGCAGTTAACATCACTTTCATCTCTCATTATTTGACCTTTTTTCTCATTTTATCATACAATGATTTTTTTATGTTTTATGTTCCCAATGTGTTGTAGTGTCCCCTCTATGTAAGACCTTTTATGGTTAATAAAAAATCATCAACTAGCAGGACTTGCTACCCTAGACTGGTGACGAGAAGACTCAGAAACATGCATGTCTCTAGGTGCAGGCCCTAGCTGGTGGGGGTGCTTGTCTCTCCTTCGCAAATATAAGGACACAGGAAATGTGTCAAAGCCGACAGGAAGCGTGGATGCATCCTAGGGCTAAATAGTGGTGGTGTGTTACCCTTTACGGGACTGTCACGTTAAGTTGACAGTATACAACCACTCTATCGCTCCACCACCGCTCATATCTCTTTGAGATATTTAGAAATTTAATATTTCTAATATATATATATATATATATATATATATATAATCTTGTAGTAGATTAATCAAAAGTTTAACCGATACCTTGGTAGCAAAAATCCCAGCAGTAAACAGCACGGTTGGAGGTACAACCATATGGTGTTGCAACCGTGCGTTGGTGCGGATAATTGAAATTAAAATATTATTGGTGAATTGAAGAAATGGAGCTGTTCAATCTGCGTTCAGCTCCATTTCTTCAATTCACCAATAATATATATATATATATATATATATATATATATATATATATATATATATATATATATATATATATGTATATGTATATGTGTGTATATATGTATATGTATATGTGTGTATATATGTATATGTATATCTATATATGTATATGTGTATATATATATATAAATATATATATATATATACATACATATAAATATATACATATATATATATATATATACATATATATATACACATACACACACACACATACACACACATATATATATATATATATATTCAAAGAGATTCCAACTCTGTTTTTCACATTTTACTCTTTTACTTGTTTCAGTCATTTTACTGCGGCCATGCTGGAGCACCGCCTTTAGTCGAGCAAATCGACCCCGGGACTTATTCTTTGTAAGCCCAGTACTTATTCTATCTGTCTCTTTTGCCGAACCGCTAAGTAACGGGGACATAAACACATCAGCATCGGTTGTCAAGCAATGCTAGGGGGACAAACACAGACACACAAACATACACACACATATACACATATACATATATACGACGGGCTTCTTTCAGTTTCCGTCTACCTCACAAGGCTTTGGTCAGCCCGAGGCTATAGTAGAAGACACTTGGCCAAGGGCCACGCAGTGGGACTGAACCCGGAACCATGTGGTTGGTAAGCAAGCTACTTACCACACAGCCACTCCTGCGCCTTTTATTTATAATCTTCTAATATTAATATGAGATATAAAATAATATAGTAAAAAGAAATGAAATGAAATATTAATTGTCTATTCTTATTGAACAAATGAAATATTAAGTGTTCATTCTTATTGAACTGGTATACTTTCTTGCATTTACACAATCTTTTGGTTCATTGGTGGTGACAGTTCTGATCATTGGTTTCAACTGTGGTTGACTGGTTAAATTTTGTCCTTTATATACATTCCTGTGGATAGAAGTAGTAGTTGCTTGGCTATTTTTAGTACAAAGCATGAAAAGTTTTACTTAAAATATTGCAGTTATTGAATATTATAAATTATTTGATTTTAATTTTCAAAGTAACATTATAATTTAAAAAGGTACCATAATTTTTTTAAAATATCGGTACACTAGAATACTTAAAAATCAGAGCCAGAAGTACAAATATAGCTAAAGTTTTATGCAAAGTAGAATAGTATATACTGTAGGCAAATTCATTATGTAAAAATAGGCATTGTTCAGGACTAAAAATGTGAAGACTTAGCAATACCTTAGGCAATAACTCGAGCAAATTTTACTGTGAATTTGTTATAGGTAGATTTTACTGTAATATCTAACTAATTTTTGTATTATTATATTTATTGTACTAACTATGTATTACTCTTACTTTTTATAACCTATTTTCAAATTTTTAATAATTAAATAATAATTTAAAAAATGAATTTTTTGGAGTTACTTTTAATTTTTAATGGAAGTAACAAGTAATAACAAATAGAAGTAATAAATTGTAATATTTTTTTTAGTTTTAATAAAAGCTAATATCTTCTAAATCTAAATATTGTGTTTGAATCCTTAGTTGCAATATTTTAAGTAAAAAATTGTCTTGTTCTGTACTTCACCAGATGTAATAACTTAGCCTAAATTTTTCCAAGTGCAATAATTTGTCCTGTACATTTCCAAATAATAATCTTAAGAGTATTATTTCTCTTGCTGGCATTTCTCTATGTAATGTATGTAAATATGTATATATGTATATATATACATATACATACATACATACATACATACATATATATATATATATATATATATATATATATATATATATATATATATGCATGTATGTATCTATATATATATATATATATATTTATATATAAATATATACATATATATATAACTACATATATATACATATATATATATATATATGTACATATACACACACACACCACACACACACACACATATATATATATATATATATATATATATATATATATATACATATACTTATGTGTATATTCATATACATATATATATATATACATACGTATTATATATATATATAAATATATATATATATATGTACATATACACACACATATATATATACATATACATATGTGTATATTTATATACATATATATATATATATATATATATATATTTATATATATATATATATATATATTTATATATATATATATATATATATATTTATATATATATATATATATATATATATATATATTATATATATATATTTATATATATATATATATATATATATACATATATATATATATATATATATATATATATATATACATATATGTATATGCTTACATACAAACGTGTATGTGTGTGCATATTTATTAACGCTTGTAATTGTTAAATATAAATATAGTTATGACAATAACTGAAGGAGGATCACTCAATATATTTGTCACCATACATTCACATATCCCACCACACCTGCTACCTCTCAGACTTTATGACTGGTTGAGTTCCCTTAATTGTATCTCTGAAGTTGATTTCAACACTCGACCTACCGATAAGTGGTACACTATCTAATCCGATAGGATATCTGACTTCATAATTTTCAGTATAGTAATATATTGGATGTTATGTACAAAACAGTGGAGGCGCGTGGCTTAGTGGTTAGGGTGTTGGACACATGATTTTGATTTCGATTCCTGAACCGGGCGACGCGTTGTGTTCTTGAGCAAAACACTTCATTTCACGTTGCTCCAGTTCACTCAGCTGGCAAGAATGAGTAATCCTGCGATGGATTGGGGTCCCGTCCAGGTGGGGAATATATACGTCATTGAAACTGACCCTCATGAGCCTGGGATGGCTTGAGAAGGAAACATTTATTTTTATTTATTATGTACAAAACACTCTACTGTCGTTACTGCAGGCATTTCTCTCATGGTTGATATCAATATTTATCGTAAATTAACCCTGGCAACGCATGTACTTCACTCCTGATTCATCAAAAACAACTTCATGGTTGACTAAAACCATTTTAGATATGCACTCGGCTAATGAGAACTAAAAGTTTCACTATGTAAAAACTAACATTTCCTTTTTCCGCGCTGAGATTCGAAACCGAATCTAAGACTTCTCGCTCGTCTGACCACCACTGACCAAACAGGCGCAAAAGAAATTTTTTTGTCCTGTCAAAAAAATGAAGGATGGTTCCCCTTTGACCTTCAACCTCAGCCGTGTCATGTAAGGTTCAAGTGGACAGGAGGCGACCTACATATGTAGGAATTTCTCATGTGGTATGTCTGTCCTTCTAGCTGTCAAGACCATTATAAATATTGCAAACCGTCAAGGGAAGGCAGGGAGAGAGAGATAGTCAGAGGCGAGACGGCCAGAAAGTAACTTCGCCAGTTAAGCAGGCAATAGAGAACCAGATATTCAGCATGAACGACCCTACACAGTAGCAGACGCAGAACATAAACAGACACCACTGAATGACCAACGCACACACAGATACAAAACATGTCTGGTTCTACCTCATCATATTGACTCAGTATTTACCCTGTTAATTTCTACTTGGCCAGCTCGAAGTAAGTTGGTAATGTCATGTAGTGAGATTTTTGATGTATACAAGTAAATGCAAGTGTCGTTTAAATAAATTATTTAAACTACAATCCGATGTTTTCCTATTGTTTTACTTTGACGTCGTCCACATGCTTATTTCATCTGCAACCCCAACATCTTTTGCTACACCTTTCCCACTACATTTGGAGACCCTGACTAAGAATGACAGCCTTCATTTCACCTGTCGCTAAATCAGAACTGAAAAATTGCTGCGATTAATCGTCACACAATGGCTCTATCAGAACACAACCCAGTGGCGAACACATCTACGGTCAACATGGCATACCAGGCAGCGATTACGTTCAGGATTCCACCATTTTGGACGCACGACCCTGCAGTATGATTTCACCATATCGAGGCCCAGTTTCTTCCAGCCGAATAGTGAACGATGCGTCTCGCCTTACGCACTTGATTGGTTCCCTGTCGCCAGAGATCATGAGCGTAGTCCGTGATCTCATTATGGCACCATCCGGTTGTGTGTCATATGACACTTTTAAAACCACCCTGATCAACAGGACTTCAGAGTCCCAACAAAAGTGACTCCAACAGCTCCTTACGTCAGAAGAATTAGGTGATAGAACGCCTTCTCAGCTTCTACGAAGAATGAAATAGCTTTTTGGAGATGAGATTCTCCCCAAAAAGATTTTTAAGCATTTTTTTTTCCAGTGTCTGCCCTCCAACACGCAGGTGATAGTCACTTCCGCACAAGAATCCACTTCCATTGAGGAACTGGTGGAGCTAGCTGACAAAATTGCCGAGGTACAGCATAGATATTCAACGATATCGACGGTGACCCCCTACAAATCCTTTCCTTTCCGTCACCAGTGCTTCCGAAATTTCGGGCTTGCGCTCATTGATAACGCAGCAGGTATCGCAGATACAGGCCCTGACAACACAGATACAAGTCCTATCGCTTGGTACACCGCGTCGAAGTAACAGCCGATCGCGTCGATTCGGTAGACGGTTCCGAAGCCCAAGTGCCACCAGTAACTCGCAGGAAACTTGGTACCACCGAAAGTTCGGAACACGGGCGCAGAAATGGACGATCCCTTGTTCGTTTTCAGCATCCCATTCGGGAAACGACACAGCCAGGAATTGAACACGATGGAAGTTCCTGGCTCTCACCCACAAAATCGCCTGTTTTTCGTTTGCGATCGTATAACAAGCATGCGTTTCCTTGTTGACACTGGCGCGGACGTCAGCATAATCCCTGTTTCCTGCACTTCAGGTAAAAGAAAAGAGACACCAGTCTGCCTTCAGGCAGTCAACCACTTGCCGATTCTAACACTGAACTTAGGACTACGCCGTACCTTCCAGTGGGTTTTCGTCATCGCTATCTTAGGAGCCGATTTCCTTCATCATTTCGGTCTCCTAGTACAGAAGACTTGTCGACAGCACCACTCAGCTTACTGTGCGGGGTATAACCGCTCGTATGGCCACAGTCAGCCCAGCTATTTTGCAAACAACGACAACCCGTCACAGTACTATCCTTAAAGAATAGCCGGTCGTCGCTCGACCAGTATTCCATAGTAAACCTATAAAACATGAAATCATCCACCACATCACGACCAGCGGTCCACCTGTTGCTGCACAACCTCGAAGGTTACCACCAGATCGTCTCAAAGCTGTCAAACAAGAATTCCAGCACATGCTCGACCTCGGAATCATCCGCCGGTCTAGCAGCAACTGGTCCTCGCCAATACACTGCGTTCCTAAAAAGTCTTCAACCGATTGGCGAGTTTGCGGTGATTATCTATCGCTAAATAACTGCACTGTATCTGATGCATATCCTGTTCCAAATCTACAGGACTTTTCTAGCTTGCTGCATGGAGCTCGCGTCTTTTTAGAGATCGACCCTGTGCGAGCTTACAATCAAATCCCTGTGGAACCTGCGCATATTCCGAAGACAGCAGTCACGACACCCTTCGGAATGTTTGAATTCCTGTGTATGCTTTTCGGTTTACGCAACGCGGCACATACATTCTAACGGTTAATAGACACAGTTATCAGAGGTTTGCCTTTCGTCTATGCATACATAGACGATGTGCTTGTGGCCAGTAGCTCAGACGAAGAGCATGATCAACACCTGCACCTGCTATTCGAAAGCCTGCGCAAATACGGTATTGTTATCAACCCCAGCAAGTGTTCGTTCGGAGTTACTTCATTTTCTCGGACACATCGTCGATAAGGATGTCATTCGCCCATTTCTCGAGAAAGTCAAAGCCATCGTGGATTTTCCACCACCCAAATTTCTCCGCAAATTGCGAGAATTTCTTGGCTTGGTAATTTTTTACAGATTTTTACCCCACTGTTCAGAGACAGCACAGCCTCTCACGAATATGCTGCGACAGCGAACATGCAAAAATACAAACATTGCCCTGAGTGAAGGACAACTTACCTCTTTCGCTGCCTTGAAAAAAATGTTTTCTAACGCTACCATGCTGGTGTATCCCAAACCAGACTCCCCACTGTGTGTACAAGTGATGCATCCGATTCTGGAGCTGGAGGTGTGCTACAACAGCTCGTTGACGACATATAGCAACCGTTGTCTTTCTTTTCTAAGCGGTTAAAACCCGCTGAAACGAAATACAGCACTTTCAGTCGGGAATTATTAGCGGCATACCTGGCTGTTAAGCATTTCCGACACCTGCTAGAAGGTAGCAATTTTGCCATATACACCGACCACAAGCCACTAGTGTACGCCTTTAATACCAAACCTGATCGTCACTCGCCGCGAGAAGTCCGCCACCTCGACTTCAAATCGCAGTACACGACAGATATACGCCACATCAAAAGGTCGACCAACTCAGCAGCCAATACACTATCACGCATGCAGATCAATGCAATCCACACCACTGCCACAATTGACCTTCCACGTATAGTAGCTGACCAGGAGAATGACGAAGAACTTCTAAATCTCCGAAATTCGTCATCTCTCAAATTTCAGCAAGTTCCGGTACCATCATCCATAGCCCATATTTGGTGAGATATCTCCACCGGTCACCAACGCCCTTATCTACCGCAGAAGCATCATCGTGAAATTTTTTCTGCCCTGCATTCTCTGTCACATCCTGGTATTCGTTTCATCGCGTTCGTAATTTTTGTAGAGGTGTTCCAGATTCTCTGTAGATCTGTAGTCTCGGTGAATGTATGTATATTGAGATGTTATAGTTGACTATAACATCTCAAATCTCCCTTGAAGTGGTTTTTGCCAGCAAGTGCACTTTGTAACCAGCGGAACTAATCCCGGTCTAGTCAGATGTTTCCTAACGAACAGCACGAAAGTTAGCGGTAGCATATTACAGAAGTGAATATAGATATCAGTCACTTCTACCTACATCTCAGGGACAGCTTTCTTTCATCTGATTTTTGTGTGAACCTGGCTACCTTGCTCGCATCCTTTCCCTAGTTTTTCTTCACTTGAACTGGAACGTTGTTCGAATAACAGAAGCCGCCGATATTCAGCATGGACATTCTTTTCAGTGTGCTGAGTTGAGCTGGAAGCCTGCTGTCTTGAATGAGTTCATGTTTACTCTTGTAATGCCTAGTACATTTCTAGAATGATCACGAGCATCATGAGTTCAGATGTGTCCGACACCATGGCAGAGATTTCGTCGCATATGCAGATACGACTGTCTTATGTTTCAGTTCGAGAAGTATACCACTCAAAATTTGTGAACCCTATAGCAATGGTTGCAACACTAAAATATGCAGAAGAGAAAGAAGAGAATCCCAGGTGGTTCCGCGCCGGTTGTGAAACGAATCCAATTGATTCATTTGTTTAGTTTGACTACAGAATAGAAACCAATGCACATTGTTGTGATCCAGTTTCAGAAAGACAAGAATGAAATCGTTTAGCCGATGCCGACTCTTTCGTACATTTGGCGAGCATTATTACCAAAATCTTTGAATAGAGTTTTTGACCTAAAATCGACTATTATATCATTCTCGTCCTAAACATTCGTCAGCAAAGTTCTGACACCTCACCTCACAAGTCTTGTAACGTTTCCACTTTGTTGTCAGCTGCAATAAATACTCACCCAAACCATCTGATTGGTGGACAACAGTAGCGAATAAGTCTTGAATTCGACGTAGTTACGGACGGCCATTAAAGTAAACACGAAATCCAACATCTTCGCGAACATTTCGTGAAAGTTTTACTGAAGTATCACATATAGCAGCTTGAAATCAGATTACACGCACCCGCTGCAGTTTGCCAAAGATCGAAGCTTGTCGTCACGCTGCGTCACTTCCAGCCGTGTTCATTGAACAACTTTCGTATTGTAGTGTATCATTGAATGCGCATTAGCACGAACGACGCATTCTTCGTCTTTCGCATCAATAGTTCTTTTACATTTGGTTACTTGAAGTGAGTTCTCAAGAGCTTAACTCTGACAATTGATTAATCCATCATCATGGTTCCAGATCAACTGCCCTACGATAATGGTGATATTACTAGAATTTAATATACAAGCAGACTTTGGTATTCAAATGTGGATAAGATAAATGATAGGAAAAGGTTATGAGATATGGAATTTCAAGTACATACAACTGACCTCAGCAACTTTTTTGAGTTATCGTTTGATTGGGTATATCTGTCAGGCACGCAGTGACCGACAACAGAATGTTAATGTCGACTCTACTGTGTGTCTGACAAGATATTCCTAGGTTGCGAATGAAAGTGTAATGGGGCTGTAGCCGTTTGCGTGGTGATCGCGTTTTATAGGTTAATTTTCAATCATCAACCAATGAGTCATAGTTTGGCATGCAGCTGTTTTCGAGAATTTTATGTTACTCATTTCGCCTTCTTTTCGTTGCTTGGTATGTCGTTTTAGATTTTGCTAATGATTTTCTAAAAATTGATATTATTAATATTTTTTATAATGCATTTCTTTATAGTACAGCTTATAGTATGCTAGCTGCTGTTCAGTACCTCTCTGTATGATAATAAACAAATACAATTATTATCAATTTTATCGTACATTTTTTAATATTGTGACAGTCACACTATTTCAATTAATCGGTGCTTGGGTGTCAATTTATTAGAGGTTGCTACACCATTAGGAGAAATACGGTACATATATAAAATATTACAAGCCTTGCCTTAAAAAGTACGCAACTAGAACTGAAAAATGCGCACACTTAAAAGGATTACAGAATGTCATAATAAACCTTAAAAAGTATGAGACTAGCATTGTAGATCAAAAATACTGGAATCACCATACATTGTACTTTCTGTGGCATCCTTTTATCACATGAAATTTGTTTAGTTCATCGAAATTAAGTTATATTAAAAGTTAATTAAGTTAAATTATCGTATACTCAATTTTAACAAAACAATTGTGTACAAATACTAATGTCATCTTTACGCAATAATTCAATCTATGAATGATAATTTTTCTACATTTACAAGTAATCAATCAAAAATAATTTAGTAATAATTTGTTTAATTCACATAACTGTTCCATTAGTATGTGTATCATAATGTGAATTATCTTTGCTTATAATCATTTCAGTTTCGTACTTTCGCTGTTATATAGACTAGTAGAAAGACCGCCCTCCCGGCGATTTTCTGCTACCCACTTCATAATATTTTCACATTTGATTCCCATTTATAATAATTTTTGTATTTTATGTCTAATCATTTCTTTGTATGATAGTGCTCACTTAGTAAATATTGCTTTCATTATTTTATCACAGTCATAACATCACGGTAGTCCAACAACAGAGGGGGAAGCAGTTTGTCAACTTTTACCTTCTCAAAGCAACATAAAGATTTCAATTCAGCAGCCCATCTGTAAGCTTTGTAGTGCGTGTGACAGAGAGAGAGAGAACATTGCAAACAATGAATGAAATAAACATGAAATGAAAAAATCGTATAAATAAAAGGGCATTACTACAGATGTATACGCCCCCGACTTTGTTGCCTCATAACATCCAGAAAAATGGATACTTTTTAACAAAATTTTCTACAAATACTGCTTAGATGCTGTGGCTTCAGAATATATAGGGATTTATGGGAAAGAATTTTTGCGAGGAGGTGTACAGAGGAGTTTCAGAAAATTCACACAATCTGACTTCTTTCCTTCATAACTTTCAGGAAGATGGATATCTTTTAATGAAAATTTATACAAATCCCTTTCAAATGGCATAGATTACAATTATAAAGAAATTTGTGGGGAAAAGTGTTTCGGGGATTTTCCCCATATTTTTTTTAACCACAGCCTTTGAAATGATGGGGTTGGGGGAGCATCTTTGTATGAAAAAGGTTTTGAAAGCTCTTTTTTTTATACACTCCCTCATCATCCCACTCTGGACATATTTTGGCCAACATTTTTTCTTTTTGCACTTCAAAACCACGAGAAGAGCATTTTCGGTAAAAAAAAGTTTTTAAATTGTTAATATTTTCAGAGGGAAAAGTGATTTAAGGGCGATTTGGCTGTTGTTTTTTTTGGGGGCACATCTAAAGACAACCCACATTGTCGCTTTATCATTCTCGCATATATTGATTTCTTCAGTATTTTTCCCCATAAATACATTTATATTCTATAAAAAATAAAATTTGAGAAATTATGAACCCCACTCCCTGCCCCTGATTGTTCCTGTTTAGAAATTAAAATATTGGAGAGCCTGAGAAGGTCATTGCTGGCATTTAACCACAGTGATTTTTAAAAAGTTACGGAGATGTACTTGCATAGCAAGTGACTTGATCTGAAATCATGTGCTAAAACAAAAACAATTTCAGCACGGAAGATGTTTGTAAACCATTCAAGAACACACAAATACCGTTAGTTTCACTTCAACATTAAAACTTCATATGTATTAAAATATTCTCATCGCTTCCAAACCACGACCTGTTCACTGACAATACTTCACAAAAGCGATGCAACGCGAAATTTTGTCAGTGAACAACACGCGCGCGCATGCATACGCACACGCACGGACGCACACACATTAATTGCCTTTCATTTATGTGTGTCTATGTGTATGCGCGAGTGTGTATTGTTGTGTGTCTGTGTGTGTGTGTATATGCGTGTGTGTGTCACTGTTGAAGTTGTGTTTGGAAACTGTGAATAAAGTGAAAGTTTCGAGTACTTGTCAGTAATTTTTTGCTTTTTTCTCTTCGTCTTCTAACAGTAATTACCCGACTTTCTAGACTCCTCTCACAGATATCCCGCATTTAAAAATTATGTATATTTTTAAAAGTTTTCATTCAATAAATAATGTTTTTACATTACGTATACATTAATAGCGAATTAAAACTTAAAAGAGAAAGTGAGTGACTTTGCAAATGAAAATGGAATACACCGCACTGAATGCAATGAATATTTAAATTTTTGACGAACTGGATGCAGTGAATATTTAAATTTGCGAGAAATTGGAATTAAAAATTCAATAAACTTGAGAAATCGGAATTATAGGAAATTTCCTTGAACATGAATTCATAAAAATATTTCTTTTAGTACTTTTAGTAATTGTTACTTACCTAATTAATAAGCAGCTTTTTCCATTATAGCATAGATTCAACTTTATCATAAATCCAGTTTTTTTTATTATCATGGTAATTTCGGGCCTTGTGCCTAGAGTAGAAAAGATTATCATGGTAATTTGCATGCAGTGTGAAATATGTTTTTTTATATATACTTTGGTATGAAGAGTTATATTATGAATTTACTTATTCGAAGTTAAAGATATTTTGAACGTTTTCAAATTTTTATATTAAGAATTCGATTTAATAATTATCGTGACATCGTAATTCACACATACGTCTCTTTTCGTTTTAAGATGCCACAGAATGTAAACCGTATAGTGATTCAAGTATTTTTGAGCAACAATGCTTGTCCCATAATTTTTAAGGTTTATCATGACATTAAGGTTTATTATGACCCTTTTGAGCGAGTGCATGTTTCAATTCTAGTTATAGATTTAGGTTAGAATATATTTATAGTGGCTGTTTCTGGCATTCATACACCGAGAGTGCAATCTTGAACGAAAAGAACTTTATTATCATGGAAGCTTCAACATATTTTTAAGTATGTGGCTTCCTTTTATCCTCCGATATACATCTGGGTTCGAGGCAAACATGAGGTCGACGTTTCATTACTGCTGTCTTTGGTAACGAGAATTTTCCTTTGGGAATGAATTACGACTAATAATCTTGGACCTAAACATCCTTTCATAGAAGAATTTTTGTATCTAATTAAAGTTTCTAAAGCTTTTGTTACAGTCCGAGATGGTAATTTTTTATCTTTTCTTTTGCCAAAGAAATAAAATTAAATTATCATCCCGAAATATAACAATATCTTTTAACACACGATTTCACTTCACAAATCTTACAAAACAAATACATAAACGTTTCTAATACATTTTTCATCAATATCCAACTAGCATCCCTAAAACGGTGAAATGGGATTGAACACACAGCTGCATGCTAATGAAACACTATTTGTAATACAATCGACTGCACTTCCTCATATTACATAACCACAGCTAACTAAACTGGATCATAAAGTACTTATTTATCACGAGCATGTGTTTACAATCTTAATAACAGTGTCAAGTTAAATGTCTGTCACTGTTTTCGTGATGAGATCAATAATTCAGACTCACTTTCTCAAATATTATTAGGTGTTGGCAAAAACAAAATACAAAAAAGGTAGAAAGAAAGGTAACTAGACATATAAAGATGATTACATAACTACTTTGTAAAATGCAATTCTTGATTTGCTTATCAGATTTATCATGATTTATCCTCTTCCGTATTTTTATCTGTCCATATTTCATTTTTTATTACATAACATATGTATATATTTTCACGCCTTGCTGACAAATCTGAACTGATGCTTGATAAAGTATTGAAATATACAGACAGAAATCACTATCAGTCAATAATCAGCAGTTTTGTTTATTAATGCATTCGTTTTGTTTTGTTGTTGCTGCTGCTGCTGTTATTGCTACTCAGCTGGAATACAACTAATTAGCTCTATATGCATACATAGAAAAATTCTTACGAAAGTAATGCAAAAAGCACATAACATATTTTTAAAGTGGCACAAGTCGTTCAAACTGCACATGTTGCTTGAGTAACTCTTCCTCTATATAAAGATACTACTCAACACAGTCCTCATCTCAAGCGATGCATTTGTACTATCGTTGGACCCAACTCTTGAATACCCTTTGAAAAAATTCAAAAATTCAGGTGTGCACTGTTGTGCCTACTTCAGCAAAATCACATTTACCCATCTATATCATCAAGACATTATCCCTGACGACTATTCTTTATTGGATTGAACAATTGGACGTTGGTGAGTGCCAAATCCGAATAGAACGGCAACAGGCCCAATTTGCTGATTGCCTGATTTGTTGTCAAAAGTGTGTGTGGTAAACATGAATAATTTTTGCATTCTTACTCGGTCTCTTCCTTCTAACGGCTACCATAAGTCCTCTGGATTTCTCAATGTACCGCTTGCGGTTCACGGGACAAACACGTTCCAGAAAATCAAGGGGAATGATGCCCTTGTCATCCGAAAATACAGTCATTATGATATTCGGTACCGATCGCTGGCTTTTGAATTTATTAAGCCTTGGAGAAAGGTATGATCCAATTCCATGGATTAAACTTTCGTTTTCATTTCCGAAACATGAGGATACACCCACATTTCATATCCTACCACCAGATCGGTAAAAAGAAAACGTGTCTTTATTGTCTTCCAACGCTTTCAACAAATCAGAACAGACTTGCACCACACTCCTCTCCTTCATATCGGGTGCCAACAAGCAAGGTATCTACACTTCACACACTTACTGATACCCAAATTCTTCCACCACTTTGTGTAACGAATTGTAACCACATAGTCCAGTTGCATAGCAGACTCACGGACTGCGACTCATGTGTCAGCACGAATCAATTCGTCTATTCGATGGCGATAGTGTGAGTGGTCGCAGTTGATTGTCTCCCACCGTATAGTCTTTAATATTGGTTTCTTCTTTAAACATCTTCATCCATCTGTGACATTGCTCTCATTTGAGGTGCCATCTCCGTAAACAGCATGTAGCCTTCTGTGGGTGATGGACAGCCTTTACCCCTATTTCACCAAGAACTCATTGAAGACAAGTTGCTTCTGCTTGGAAGCTATTTGCTTGCAATGAAGAACAGAAAGAAGAGTTACTCTAGCAACTCGCATTTTGGATGACTAATATCAACTAGTAAATAAGTAGTACCCACTTTTTCCTTACTTTCTGGAAAATCTATGTGTCTTGAGTAACTCTATCTCTCTTTCTCTCCCCTCTCTCTCTCTTTCTCCCTCTCTCCTTCTCTCTCTCTCTCTCTCTCTCACTGTTATAATGTGGGTCCTCGTCCACTTCTATGTTGTCGTCGGCACTGTAATATTCTTGTCACCACTATCATGTTGTGGCGATATTCCGCGTCTTATTATCTCTGACTCGCTGATAGCTCCGCAGGATAATGACTTTGAAACGTCTACCTTGACGATAACTCGACCTCGTATATATCACTGACTCTAACTGAGAAACTCGTACAACGAATCTACTACTACTGACTGACCTCTCTCACTTCATAGTGGCTCTCATAACACTTTGTCACGTGGGAAGAGGTGTACCATTTCACTACAACTCTCCCTCTCTCTCTCTCTCTATATATATATATATATATGTATATATATATATATGCATGTATATATATATATATGTATATATATATATACATACATACACATATATATATATACATATATATATATATACACGCATATATATATATATATATATATATATATATATATATATATATATATATATATATAGCACATATACCCGGCGTTGCCCGGTTTAAAGAGAATAATAAAAATTTAAAACTCCGTCCAGATTACGCAGGTCTCAACTGTTAGTAACTGAGATACTAACTTTCTACATTAATAACTCTCTAACCCATACCAGCATAGAACATAGACATCAAGTGGAATATATATAAGATAAATATACGTAATTCAAAAACACTTTTGTGTAGCTTATTTTGTAACCAAGAAACAGGTACAGATCATAAACAATGAAAGGCTGAATTTGGTGATTTATTTGACAAAGGTGGTAGAGAGCCAATCCAATGATAAATTTGACCTTGGATCTTGAAAGTTTGCATGAATCTTGGATCAGTTATAGCTCTTGTGACTCCAAATGATGTCATCTGTAATGCAGCGTTGTATTGTGTAATTTTGTTTTGGAAGTGCTTGGAATCTTGGTCAGTTGATGACAACAGTTTCTTCAATGGCTCTGGAGTTTGGAGATTGCAAGTAGTTTAACCTTTCCACCAATGCAGTACAGTGCACGTGTCTCTCCCGACCACTTTCTTGCTTTACAATGTATGCACTCAGTTGTCATTGTACCAATGGAAGCTCTAGTGTCATCTTCATAATGCGCTGCTGGATCATAATCGAAAGCTGCTTCATAGAATTTGCTACTCTGAGCTGTTGCAACAGTCTTCGTTCTGCAGTGAAGAGCCTATTCCTTGTCAGCCGTGCATACCTCTGTTCATCACTTTGAGATGCTCTGGCTTGTGTAGTGCACAGTCTGTTCGTTTTTTGGTATGCTTCCCTTTCTACAGCTGTCTCTCTTTCCCTGGGCAGAAACATTCTTTTGGCTGACCTTGACATTGTAGTAAAATTTGACACTTTTCTTCTAGGTATGGTTCTATAGCGATGCAGAAATTCACAGGTGCAGAAGATAGTAAACAGTGAAAATAACTGGGTAACGGAAATTATATTTCTTGATACGACGGACAGAAAGTAAATAAGAAATTTTTATGAGAAATAAAGAAATGTAAATGTTGAATCGAAATTTTTCACTCAATGAACCAAAGAGCCAGAATAGAAAGAACCAGAAAAAAGCCGTTAACAACAGAAAAACATAAAACCGTTGAAAAAGTAAAAAAGAAATTTTTAGGGAAATTAACTAAATGTACGGATTTAAGTGGAATTTTTAAAGTTACTTCTGTCAGTAAATTATGATCTTTCTGTTATCAGTAATTCCGGCAACAACAAAAAAACACAAAATGTGGCAAAAATAAATAAAAAATTGTAGGCTAACTTAACGAAGTGTACGGATTGAAGTGAAATTTATGAAGTTACTTCTATCAATAAATTATGTATGAAATTACTTTTATCAGTATTTGTGAACTTCTTTCTGTCAGTAATTTGTCATTGTTGTTTGTAAATAGCGATTGAAATCTGACAGTGAAGACAATAGCAATTGAACTTAAAATGAAAACAAGAGCGTCTAAAAAATTTAAGTGAAAACAATAGAGAGTGAGTGAGATATATATATATATATATATATATATATAGAGAGAGAGAGAGAGAGAGAGAGCTATCTATTTAGATATCTATCTATCTATCTATCTATCTATCTATCTAGATAGATAGATAGATAGATAGATAGATAGATAGATAGATAGATAGATAGATAGATAGATAGATAGATAGATGGGATGTAGAAAAATAGACACAGAGAGAAAGATATAGAGATAGAGATCGATAGAGAGATATGGATGGAGAGATATAAAGAGATAGAGATACGCGTGAAATGCGAATATACACACGTCTCTATTTTATATATTAGATGATATTGTGATAAGTCTTTGACCAATGGATGTAAAGGAGACAATCAATTTCTGAAAGTTACTTCGCAAAGATTTACCTCCCTTCTCCACGTAACCCAGAAACAGGTACTTTCTGTCCCCAGGGAGCCCGTTACTCATTATGTGAAAAGTTTTAAGTGTTAAAACCATCTCTGGAACATAAGTAATGTAGGTTCCCAATATGGAGAAAGTCAGTTGAAAAGTACGGCCGTTATAATCTTTTACACATATACACACGTGCGCGCGCAGAAAGGGATTTATATATATATATGTGTGTGTGTGTATGTATGTACATATATATATATGTGTGTGTGTGTGTGTGTGTGTATAGTATACGCATATATATAAAGTATAGGTAAAGGAAAAAATATAGGCGGACTTGGATGTTCAACATCCCTTTGAAGGATTTTGGTAAAAGTTATAAAAGTTATGTATATATATATATATATATATATATATATATATATATATATATATATATATATAAATAAATGGAGTTGGACGCAGATGTTATTAAAAGGTAGAAACTCCGGGTTAATGTGCAATAATTTGTGTAGTGTAAGTAAATAAATAGAGTTGAACGCAGATGTTATTAAAATTCTTTTACTTTCGACATAATGTTTCGAAAACAACATTGGTTTTATTCCAAAGGAATAAACAGTGTAAAATGCAATCTTCTCATCAGGAAAGAAAGAGAGCCTATCTCAACAACAAGACATTATAACAATTACGATGACTGCCTAAATGATAAAAAGAACGTTATTAAGTATTTTTAAAAACCGTTTGTAGATTCTACCTCAAAAGCAGATACTAGAAAGAGAGGGTTAAAGAAATAATAAGTAGAGAACAAATAAAGAGGGATACGTTGGTTGAAAAAATGTTCAAAGGCTTAGAAGTAGATTTCTCTATTGAAGTAAAGTGCAAGTTAAACTAACTGTTCAAACTATAAAGACTGGCAAATGTTATAATGTCATGTTGAGATAGGCTCTCTTTCTCTCCTGATGAGAGGATTGCATTTTACACCGTTTATTCCTTTGGAATAAAACCAATGTTGTCTTCGAAACATATGTCGAAAATAAAAGAATTTTAATAACATCTGCGTTCAACTCTATTTATTTACTTACACTACACAAATTATTGCACATTAACCCGGAGTTTCTACCTTTGAATAGGTCGCTTCATCCGTGTTACTTGCGTGAATTTTGCTACCCTGGTAACCCTGTTTATTGAATTTTCCATGTTAACGGTAAACAAAGGATAATTCATTCATCCATTTATATATATATATATATATATATATATATATATATCGGGCTACTACTGACTGACCCTTTTGACTTTATAGCGGCTCTCATAACACTTTGTCATGTGGGAAGGGGTATACCATTTCACTACAAGTCTTTGTTTGCCTGTCTGTCTGTCTCTCTCTCTCCCTCTCTCTCTGCATATATATATATATATATATACATACATATATATACTATACATATATATATATATATATATATATATATATATATATATATATATATATATATTTGTGTATGTATGTGCATATTTATAAAGTATAAGGAAAGGAAAACAATATAGGTGGACTTGGATGTTTAATATCCCTTTGAAGGATTTTGGTCCTTACTTCTTTTATGTATGTATATATATATATATATATATATATATATATATATATATATATATATATATATATATATATATATATATATAGGGCTTCTTTTAGTTTCTGTCTACTAAATCAACTCACAAGGCTTTGGTCGGCCCGGAGTCATTGTAGAGCACACTTCTGAAAATACAGCCACGCCTGCACCAATATACATACACCATGGACTCACACAAACACAGACATGCACATATATATTATGTGTTCTTGACACAAAGTTCCTATACTATCATAATACTATAAAGCAATGAAACGCAAGATAGCACATGTAATTTATCAATCGAAATTGTGTCTGAATTTCAATATTCTTCTTAATATGTACATATATATTAAACGATAACGCAGTCTTTAGGCCGCTCTGTATATGCAAATTGATTTATGCATTTTACTTAAACATTTAGTTTGAAGTAAACTAGAATGAGCTACTCCAAAGTTAACGGAACTTAACATCAAACTTTACGACGTTTAGTGTTAAAATAGTTAAATGCTATTCTTTCTCTCAAGCATTGGTCGTCTCAAGAACTGTATGCATTCATTTGAACAATTTTTATCTCACTTCTCAGCTTGTGGATGAGTTTTCCTATACATCTCTGCATACAAACTTTTCTAACATCTCATATTCTTCCCTTGATTTATTGTTAATAAAGTTGTCATATGTACAGTGTGTCCGGTTACTTTGAATGGGATTTTCCGGAATAACTGTCTCTATCCGACCCGTGAAATCTAAGCTGCAATCTGGCTCTCAAAGCCAAACGAGTTTGACACTGATATAGAACAATATGCTAGAAGATCGGTAGTGCATATCTTATCCTTTCTTATCCCCTGTTATATCCATCGACATATACTTGAGACTCTATACCTCTGTCCACCTAGCTGTAAAGTAGTACGACAATGTGATATAATTCATAATTCTGTGCCTATGACCAAGAATCTAATCTTGCAAAAAATCAACTGCAGGATAGTTAATGGCTGTTAGTAACGTTCTAATGATGGTAAACAGATGAGTAACATAAACCATCCTCTTAGTATGATGCCACTTCATTGCAGCGGCAGCGCTGTGGAACTGATGATCAGTTTGCTAGCCCGAAGTGCCGACTTCAAACCAATGGCCAAACCAAGGGCACGTTTGTCTTTCTCCTGCTTAACAATACGGAAAGTGTAGATAAGTATCGGCTACTGCAGACATTGAGATTCTCAAAAGGATTAATTCTTGTCATAAGATTAGGTCATGTTCTAAATATTTCTTTTGTGATCTGTATAGAACTAGAAGAGATCACATACCAAGAGGAGATCACAAACCCCAAAAGAAATCGTGAACTCGGGATTGTGTAATCAATTATATATTATATAATACAATATTATTTTTTTCTTAAATGCAAACATTGTAAACGCATTCAATATATATGTTTACCAGTGAGCTAGCTACAACAGAGAGTAATTGGCTGATTGTGTCGAAGCCAATAGAATGCACTTTTTTTGTAATTCAAAAGTCCGTCTTTATTACACTGTTCACGAGGATTCTATCACTTTGCGCACTAATTCGATAAGTTATCCGGTTAATTGAACAACTTGGACACATGTCGCAATCGTTGTTAAAATCCACCTTATGTATGTATGTATGTATGTATGTATGTATGTATGTATGTATGTATGTATGTATGTATGTATGTATGTATGTATGTATGTACGTGTGTGTGTATATGTGTGTGCGCGTATGTATGCTTGTATGTGTCTGCTTATGTGTGTGTGTGTGTGCTTTATTCAGCGTACTTAGACACTCAAATACTCGCAAAAAGTTTCGTAAAGTGTATTTATTTGGCAAATTAGAAAAGTCGTTAGAGCGTAGGATGAAATGCCTTGCAGTATTTATTCAGACTCTCTTCGTTCTGAGTTCGAACTCGCCGAAGTCAATTTCATTTTTCAGCTTTCCGGAATTGATAGATAAAGAGTCTGTTTAGGGTAGTAAACTGGCGATGTCGTTAGAACATTGGACGGGATTCCTTACATTTGTTCTTGCTCTTAGAGTTCTGAGTTCAAATGTCACCAAGACTTACTTAGGCAGAAGATTTAATTCGTCTCTCGGTTTATTACCACTACCTTGTTTCATAACATCTATTAGTGGAATCCACCCCTCTGTTGCAAAAATTCGCGCTTTTTGTTTTTAAGGCAAGAAAAATTATTCTTGAGGAAAAGGAAGGAAATAATCTGCCTCCGAAGACTATTTAGGAACAAGGACTTGACTTAAATTCTAATACGCAAAACTGGCTTAAATACAGAAGCGACATAAAGATAGAGAGAGAGGATGGCGTTGGTTTTCTGGTATTATTTCGAATTATCTTGTACTCAAGATTCATAGATTCATACTTGGCTCATAAATCAAGGGCGATACCGTTAAGTCCGGGTGGCAGATTAACAACCGAATCAACGTAAATTCTTTTCTGAACTCGAAAGAGTTGTTTCATGTGGTTATTTTGATGCCATCCTTTTCCAACACTCATAAAGTGATCATAACATACCCATAGCATAGAATGTGTAGAATGTGATTTCAGTCATATAGCTACGTAGAAGTGCAGGTGACTTGGCTTCCATGTCCTGCAGGAATAATTTCTCTTCTATTATGCTCTAACGTTGCGTCCAAAGGAGAGCCTTTATCCTTGCTAAATTTTGTAATGTTTTTCACTATACTCTAATATTTGGAAACCTGCTACAATGTGTCTCCTCTTAAATAAGTAGAACCTCTTAATGTAATGGATCTCCGTCGGTTTCATGATGGCGGTTCGGTAGTTTTATTTGCTCATTGAATTAGACTTCGAGTGATAGAGTATTACACAGACACGAGTAGCCTTAATATAATTTACAGGCACAGTTAGCGTAATACGGTGTGTAAGAAGGCTGTACATTTGAATTATTGGCACAATCCATCCGGCGGTTTTCTGCACAATTTCTATTTATTCAGTTTCACTTATGAAGCATGGAGTAGTTAACTCGAACCTATGGCAAAAGACATTTTCTCAAGATGCCACGCAGATGAACACTCGTATTTGCAATGCTAATTTAACCATTCAGCCAAACTTCATCTACAGGTAACCTCTATAACCCTGCCAACTATCATCATATCTCTCTGATTTCCAACATCATAAATGTGATTGAAGCATTCTTTAATAATCTTCTCCTACATCTGAAGTCTCTCTTCCTCCTCAATTTGTACATAAAAGGCTTCTGCAAAGCCAGATTTGCTGAGAACCTGCTCTTCTGTCATTCACTAGGAAGTATTGGTCAATGACAGAAGAGACCAATGTGGTTTTAAAACGATATTCGTGTATTCCATTATAAAGAATTTTAGCATTCTAGTTCGCTTTAATCATTGAAGTATAGAAGTAGAAAATGAAAGAAAAGGGAAATAAAGAACGCTTCTAAAAATGCAGAAAGTTTTACAAAAGGAAAACCTTATATTTCGAGCGCAATATATAATTTCTAAACGATGTAATTACATATTCCTTCTGAAGATAGGCCTTTGCGCCCGAAATATAACGGTTTATTGTAAAACTTTCTATATTGCAGAAGCTTTCTTTAGTTTCCTTTTCTTTCATAAAGAACTTTGTTTTTTTCTTGTAGCATAGTTACGGGATTGAATTTCTGTTTACTCAACGACACGTCAACTTATTACACAATTCGTTTATCTTAATACGCTTGATCCTGTTATCAAGTTTATTTTTATCTGTAAACCGTACGATAACATTCACCAACAATTAAGTATTATCACCTGTGAATCCTCTGTAATCAACAATTTTTCACATGAGCATGTGTTTCTTACTCCCTCCCTCTCATTCAACCTCACTCATTCTCTCGTACATGTGCTATCTCTCACGTGATACTTTAAAACAACAGCTCAAATACATTGAGTAGATTATAGCTATAAATTACTGTAAAAACATCGACAGATTATTATTTCCATTTGGTATTTGAAGGTAACAATTTTGGATTCACTGTTGCTATTGCAGATCACCTTTCAATCTATTTCTCCTTTCTCTATATCTCCTTCTTTTCTCCACTCTCTCTCCCTTTCTCTCTCACTCACTCTCTAATTTTCTCACCCCCTCTCTCTCTCGCTCACTCTGATTGTTACTTTTTCACCTGCTCTTATGTTTTTGAAATTATTCTGACTTTGTTCATGTTTTCATTGTAATTGTTCGTGTTATTAGTATTGTTTTTATATATACTATAGCTATTGGACTTATTTGCTTACAGTTTTCTTTTTGTGTTTGATGTCTCAGTCATCGTTGTTGTTATTGTTGTAGTAACTGTTACTATTGCTGCTGCTTGCGTTGATTATCTTTGGTTAACTCCGCATGCCCTAACAACTTTCTATAACCGTCTCAAACTGTGTCTGGCATTAAATGTGAAAGATGCAGGCATGCTGTCCTAAGATTTGGAAATTAAGAAATGTCGACGATAGCCAATGTTAAAAGAAGTTTACCTGTAGCATGGGGAATCTTTATTATTCATAATTTGAAAGTTTAGCTTTCTGAAAACAAGAATTAAGTACATGCATAAAAATGTCGAATGTTAACACAAATCTTCAAGGCTAAGAAATGATATGTGAAAATATCCTAATAATATTTACAGATTCTGATATTGATATTCGTTATTTTCTGGAACTTGCATGCTTTGAGATTTGGAGACAACAAATCTCAACTCTCTAGGATTTTGTTGAGGACAGTTATAAAAGTATAAAATGACAGCCTTCTGTACCTATTATCCACGTCTCAATTCCAGTATCTCTCAGACAGCTACCTCCTTTGTTATTACCGCTTACTGTAAGAACATGAATAATTTATACTTATATTTCCCAGAATGTTTCTCAGTTCACTGATTCAGCCCAATATATTTTAGTCTTCAATCTCTTTTTCATCAATCCTAACGTTATATCACGTGTCTCAATATATGATATCAAATACTTGTGTTTGGTTAATTCCCATTATCATAAATTCTCGCAACTACGCTTCTATTAGTTGGTCAGTTTTGATTTGAGAGAATTAGAACCTATTTGACAGAGTGACTCAAACGGAAAAACACCGGACAAAATGTCTTGCGGGGTTTAGTTCAAATACGTTTATATTCTGGAATAAAACCCTACCGGAGTCAACTTTGGTTTTCACTTATCTAGAGGATGGAGTTGATAAATTAAGTTATGGCTTAGGTGTATACTCTTCTTCTAAAAAAATCATCGTTGTAAATTATCATTTTATAACCGAGCAGCAATATGTTATCTGAATAGTCAGTTGAAGTAGACGTGCTCTACAGAATCCGTGAAACTATAGATATACCGGTATACCTGATATAGCAAATCTTCACCGCCGTTAAAAGTGTATGGTGGACGGTATGCTGTAGCTGTTCTTGTGGGTGGTGTGTCTGTTGACGTTGTTGCTGTCGTTATCGTTGTTGATGTCGTCGTCGTCACCGCCGTCGCTACCGCTGTTCCTGTTGTCTTTGTTATGATTGTTGTTATTGTCTTGATCGTCCTTGTCATCGGCCTTGTTATTGTAGTTGTTGTCGGCGCTGTTGTCGTCGTCATCGTTGTTGTAATTATTGTTTTTGATGTTGCTGGTTTAGTAAATATGTCATACGAACGGTTTTTTGCATTTCCAGATGAAGACCGCTATTATTTTCCTCGCATGCGCCGCTTTCGCGGTTGCTGCACCATTCCTTGACAACAGTCTTGATGAAACATGGAAACAATACAAGAGCTTATATGGAAAATCTTACGAAGATGTACATTCTGAAGTTATTCGGTAAGTCATGGCATAATTCTGATTTTTTTTTTTTTTTTGCCTAAGTGAGTGAGGCATGTTCCTTTAGTAATTACATTCAAGTTATTGTATTAATAAGAGTGAACCGATTCCATACGTTAAAACACTGAATTGGTGTTAGTGTTATTCACCGGACTACTGAAGATTAAATTTCTCTCTCATGGACAGATCAATGCGTCATTTAAGGGCATGCAAGGAAACATTCTTAAGTTTTAGTGAATCCTTTATTGACCTACAATTAATCATTCACGAATCTGCAAGGAACTATTGAATTGTCTACAGAGAATTACAGATTCTTTTGCGATGAACTATTCATTGGTGTGCAGTGAACTATTTATCTGTGTGCAATCGATAATCTATTGATCTGCGATAGCTGGACCATTTTTGATCTGCAATTAACCACTAACTGCATATATAATATATACATTCTTAAATAATAGTCGCTTTCAGCATTTGAGTTCAAAGGGTAAATCACAATGAATGGGTTACTGCAGGTGAACCTATGATTGGAAAATTCCGGTAATCGCATTCGTTCCGCTGAGACAATTTCATCTATGTTTAGACACAGTGTATCTACGACTACATTAGTCAATGAATTCTTTTGTAAGATTGAAGTAAAAAAAATATTTGACGATTTGGCTGATATTTCTAATAATTTGACTTTAGCGCCTATTAGTGTTGTTTCTTTTTTTTTCAAAAAAACTATACTTATCGGTTGTTGTTTTCAGACGTGTCATTTGGGAGAGAAATCTTCAACATGTGAAACAACACAACCTGAAAGCTGATATGGGCATCCACACTTATTGGCTGGGAATTAATGAATATGCTGATATGGTATGTTTTCTTCTTTTCCTTTCGGTCATTTATATTTCCGTCGCAAAATCGGTAGAGCACTGGACAAAATACAAGTGGTATTTAGTCGCGTCATTTCTTGATTAGAGTTGAAATTCCGCTATTATTATTATTATTATTATTATTATTATTATTATTATTATTATTATTATTATTATTATTATTATTATTATTATTTATTATTATTATTATTATTATTATTATTATTATTATTATTATTATTATTATTATTTACTTTTGATCGGCATGTTTGTTACAGTCACTTGCCGAGACACATCCAGCGTCTTGGGGCGAGTGAAGGATAAGAGGTGTTATACTATGACTGAAAGCTTTGGGAGGGGAAGTAGCAAAATATCTTCATGTAATGCAACACAGCCATTTAAATGGATAGGGTTTTTCTAAGGATATGGGCAGTACTTGTCAGTAAAATCTTTTGGATTTCTCTGAGACATGATTCTCCTGGGATATTATCTAGATGTTTCTGACATCTCTTTTCATCATACCTAGGGCACCTACAATAACAGGAAGATATCGCTTTAAGATATCACACATTTTGTATTTCAAATTCTAGTTCCTTATATTTACTCGGTTTGTCAAATTCCTTTACAGATGTATTTTTATCAGTGGGAACACTTACATCTACAAGTATTTTCTTCCTTGTCTTTAATATTTATGTCTGGTAGATTAGCCTGGATCGTTCTGTCAGTGTTGACTGGAAAATCTCAGAGGATAGTGACACTTTTACATTCAACAACTGGCTCAGAATGATGTTCATACTAGTAAGCAGAAGTAGTATTTACATATTTTCCAATGTAAATACTGTCCAAACCTATTGTGGCGATTTTTGTATTCGATTGGTGTTAGCATAGGACATCCCGAGGCGAGATGGTTTATTGTTTCGTCATATGTGTCGCAGAACCGTTTTGAAGAACGTTAACTTGGTAGATTTTTGTGAGCAAGCTTTGATCTTGTGCCCCCAATATGATACTTTTAATCTCTGCTTTCAGTCCTGAACTTCTCAGCTATTGTAGAGGGCTTATAGTACAGTTCTGCTTGCATCATTCCTCTTCCCCCATTACTTCTAGGTAGGTACAGAGGATCAACATCTGCTTTTGGGTGATGCATGTTCTTAGAAGTTAGTAGTTTTCTTATCGTCCTGTCCAGGCGTTGGAGCTCTGTAAGATTCCAGTTGATGATGTTAAAGTTATATTGGACTATTGGAAGTGCCAGGGTATTAATGGCTTCGGTGCGATTTTTAGAGCTGAGTTCAGTTTTTAGTATGAGTTTTATTATCCTGTAATACTCTTTTCTTACCTTTTCTTTCATAAGAGCATCTCTTTCGTTTATTCCCAGGTATCTGTAATTTTCTTGGGGGTCAAACTCCTTGATGGTAGTGTCGGTATCTAATTTAATGGAAGCTGGTTGCCTGAGATTGCCTCTTAAAAAAGTTGCTTTAACACACTTATCAAGGCCAAAGTTCATCCCGATGTCATTACTGAATTCTTTAACAGTTGTTAGCAACCCTACTCGCTCTTCGTCATTTGTAGCAAATAGCTTCAGATCGTCCATATAAAACAGATGATTTATTGTCGTATTGTAAATTTTGAACCCATCGCTGGGTTATTTAGTTCGTTTGAGAGTGGGATCAGTGCCATGCAAAAGAGTAATGGGGAAAAGGAGTCACTTTGAAAGATGACTCGTTTGATGTTGATGTTGTTAGCTTGCCTCATCTCATTTCTCTGGTTTAGAAGGAGAGGTGTGTTCCACTTGGTCATGCTACCTTGTAATCATTTGGAGAAGACAGGAGAGAACTTGTATATCTCAAGGGCCTTGAGTATCTAATTATGTGAGACACTATCAAACACTTTCCTGTAGTCTATCCATGTCATACTCAGGTTCTTTTTGTTCCGGAAATTCTCTTCAATCATTTTTTATTTATGAGTAATTGATCTTTGCACCCATAAAAATTCCTTTTACAGTCATTTTGAGCTTGTGGAAGGATAGACCTCTGTTCAAGGAATGCGTATATTTTGTCAGTTAATATGGATGTGAGGATCTTGTAGATGGTGTTGAGACATGTTATTGGTCGGTAGTTCTTTGAATTTTTTGTCTTCAGTTTTTGGTTGGAGGTATGTTGTTCCTTTGGTTAGCCAGGCTGGTATTTGCTCTGGGTTCTAGATGACATCAGAGATGCAACGAAATTTTAGTGTATTTCTGTCAGAAGTTAGGAATTCGATCCAGTCCCGAGGTTTTGCATTTGTGAGAATTCCCAAGAAGACAGCTTAGCTCTTCCAGTTCTATTGCCTCCCATTTCTGCGCTTCAACTTCATCCAGTTTCACTTTCTCACGCTCTATCCAGTCAGCTTTAACATTATATTCTGTTTTGTTACTGCATATCTTCTTCCAGAACTCTTTCATTTCCTCAATCTTAGGTGGCTCCTTTACTTCTATCTTACTTTTGCCAATTTCCCTATAAAATTTCTTTGCATCCATCTTGAATACCTTGTTCTGTGAATAAATTTGATTCTTTTGTCATATTTTCTTAGATGTTATTTGTTCCCAATCTGTGACCAGATAACAGTGTCACTAAATCTAATACTGCATTGGTTAGATCTTCATTTATTTGTGAAACATATGCTTTTTTGCACACCAACAAGATAAGGCACCGTAGCCCTATTTTTGTAATTAAAATAAGTGGTCAATAGTATAGTTGATCTTCCCAAAACATGATCATGTCAAATCAGAATTAATATTACTGAACACAAAATACTATCAGGTAAGAAAGAGTTTAATTAACCGTTCATTAGGGTTTTTTCTGGGAAATAAGCTTCCAAGAGTAAATCATAAAGTAAAGCAATGTCGAGCGTGCATTACTTCTGCTAATGTTTCTGTCAGAAACAAGGCATCACTACTATAGAGCATAACTGTTGCAATACAAACTTTAATAAGTAGCTTTTTGTTTATTCTATCACCAACTGAACAGTATTAAGTGAAATAAATTTGGCACGTCGGTACACATGCCAGTTGGTAACTTTGTATAAAAATCTTTATATTGTCTGCCGTCTTTCAAGTAATAAAATCTTGTACCATTGATACATAGATGCACACACATTTATATTATTGTGTTTATATGTATACACACAGTCACACACGGCTATATATATTAAAGTTAGATAAGGTCGGTTTATGGGATTACTTTAGGTTACACGTCCATAAAGGGATATCATCAGATCCCAAACCTGTTGGCTAAAGGCCTCTCTAGCGAGTGGCCTCTCTAGAATATGGAGGAGGAAAGGACCCCATTACTCAATGTCAACAAAAAGGATTGTCACCCCTTGGCTATCGATCACCCATGTCAACAAAGGGGGGTTGTATCCTTTTGGCTATCGATCACCGGTGACCCTGTTTATATATATATATATATATATATATATATATATATATATGTATATATGTGTATTTATATATATATATATAAACACACACACACACACACACACATATATATATATATATATATATATATATATATATATATATATATATATATATATATAACTACACATTATATCCACCGTTGCATTTGTACGTCAGTACCTACTATCCATGTATCGATGATGTTTTCTGTTGCCAGACCAACAGTGAGTTCGTGCAAATGATGAATGGACTGAAACCAAGAAATGCTAGCGTCTACACTCCAAACATGGTATACTCTGATGCAGAATCCGAAGATTTACCTGATACTGTCGACTGGAGAGGTAAAGGCTACGTCACAGAAGTGAAAAACCAGGTGAGAACTTCATAGTTAATTAGCGTCTGTAACACCAAACTTATTGTTATATGTGAGTGGAGTGGAACCACAGAAACGGTAAAGCGTACAATATGCAGTAGTTTATAATTGTTATTATTATTATTGTTGCTGTTATTATCATTATCATTATTTTTATTATTTTTATTATTATTATTATTATTATCATTATTATTATTATTATTATTATTATGTTTTTTCCTTCTTTCTTCAAATTTTCTTCCGTTTCTCGCCGAGTGTTTTCCATACACCTAGGGCAGAGAAGGGCATCGTATGCATTCCCAGATTACACGCGCAAGTTCACAAATAAAATACGTATTTAAAAATTAATAAATAAATAAATTCATCGATGGATGTTATTTTCACAGCGATAGTGCTCTTCTCAGTACATGAGCCGTTCCAGTTAATACGATTTTTGCACTTCCTGTAGGGATGGTAAGCCTGGAATCATTTTCAAATAGGTTTCAGTACCTTTTTTTATCATTCCTAGAGATATTATAATCACTGGTACTGTAGTCGCCTTGAGATGCCACATTTTTCAATTTCTATTAGCAGGTCTTTATATTTACTAATATTTACTTATTATCATCATTATTATTATTTCTATTATTATTATTATTATTATTATTATTATTATTATTATTATTATTATTATTATTATTATTATTATTATTATTATCATTGAGTGAGAGAGCAGTTCATGCCATCAAAGTGACACTGGGGTAAAATATATGAAGCCCAATATACCCATCATGACTACCCGTCTGATAAGGGTACACCAGGCACATGCATCACAACCATATGTGCGCGACATGGTGATCTCATATCAAGATAAACAGCACATAGCCTTGCAGGTGGGGCCCAGTTAGAATTTTCTTCAGGTTGAGTAGCCCATCCCACTCAAAAGGTCCCTGAATAAGGGTTGTTTAAGGCTGTTGAACGAAACACCCATGTTTCCAGAGGTGAATTATTCAAACCCCAAAGAATCCCTCTCAACACATGGCTATGATGCTCCCCCACTACTTCTGCTCGTGATCAGAGATGCACATATCGTCAGCCACTAAGGGACATGCTCAACTGGTTAAGGTCAAACAACTGACTAGCAAATATGTGGTATTGAGCAGAATATTTGCTGTAGCCCATCTTTTATACCAAGACAAACCAATGTACATGATAACACTTCCAATCAATTAAGATCAGAAGCCATGAGAGCCACTGCTGGTACTGCATCAGGGCATTATTATTATTATTATTATTATTATTATTATTATTATTATTATTATTATTATTATTATCATTATCATCATCATTACTATTATTATTATTATTATTATTATTATTATTATTATTATTATTATTATTATTATTATTATCATTATTATTATTATCATTATTATATTATAGCATTATTATTATCATCATCTTTTAATTATGTTTCCATTTCTTGCCGAATGTCTTCCAGACACCTAGGGCAGAGAAACTCACTGAATACATTAGTAGGTCATTAAAATAAACACACCAGATAGTTCATTTTCAAAGTCATGTGATAGGGAAAAAAGGGAAAAAATACATTATTATTATTATTATTATTATTATTATTATTATTATTATTATTATTATTATTATCATTATTATTATTATGGCGGTGAACTGGCAGAATGGTTAGCATGCCGGGCGAAATGTTTAGTGGTATTTCGTTTGCCGCTTCGTTCTAAGTTCAAATTCCGCTGAAGTCGACTTTGCCTTTCATCCTTTCAGTGTCGATATATTAAGTACCAGTGAAACACTGGGGTCGATGTAATCGACTAGTCCCCTCCCCCAAATTTTCAGGATTATTATTATTATTATTATTATTATTATTATTATTATTATTATTATTATTATTATTATTATTATTATCATATCGTATGTTATTTATAAGGTATAATATGAAAGACAGAAGGTTATAATAACCTAGTGTTTCATAAGATTGATGTCTGACCAAATATCGAGCCTTTACGCAGTTGCCCAGCCTACAAGAACTAACGGCCAAATCCCTTGAAATGATAGCCTACTGTTTTAAGAGACGCTATACAAAAAATCTGAGTTACGGCTCCAACTTAAACACCTTATGTCGCCTCGTTTAACAACAACTATAACTACAATGTGGTAGGATATTGTGCTCTTTGACAGTGTAATGTCAGAAACAATAGGGTGCCTGGTAATATGACTTTGCTTTCAACCTTCCAGAGACGATAAAATCAACATATAGCGGTCGATTTGGCTTTCATTTTCTGGTGTTTTCGTCGATATCATCATCATCATCATCATCATCACCATCATCCAAATATTACAGAAAACATTCTTAGTTATACCATACGTTATAACAGGAAAGTGGAGTAACAGAATGTGTTACCCACTTATGAAACGGTTTCAGTTGTTAGATATGAAATTACTGGAGGGGACGCTTGCCAAAATTATCAATTTCGTGCTGTAAAATCAAACCTAAAATCTCAGGACTGCAGCGTAAACTTTTTAGATCCTTGGCTGTGTACCCATTTCTCTTATACTGATATATTATGGTAGATAAGGGTAGTTGCCAAACCTGTAGAACCTGAAGTAAATACCTTAACATATTTTGTAACTTCGCTTTTCCTGATATTCTTCTGAAACTGTGAACTTGCGTTGTACACAATGACAGGCTATCATATCTCATTAGTTTAAGATTCCAGTTTACCGTTCGAAGGTTTTAAATCCCTGAAAGAATAATATGCTCCTTAAGATTTATACCCTCATGCTTAAAACCACTTAACAACATGTTGCACTCAGAGATCACATTACAAAATATGTAAGTTATTCTCAGCCGTAACCTTACAGTTGAAAAAACAAACAAAAATGGCAGACACCAGTAAATAGTATGCTTCTAAGATCAAATCAGATTGGACTTTGTTTTTTTTTTCTAATCATCGTCGATATCACATCTTCATCACCATCCTCCTCGTTCTCCTCCTCTTCCACTTCATTTTCATGATCTCCTCAACTACCATCGTCAACTCCTTCCTTTACTACAATAAAACGCCATTTACTATATTCTCAGGCTCAATGTGGTTCTTGCTGGGCATTCTCTACAACAGGATCTCTGGAAGGACAAACATTTAAGAAAACTGGAAAACTGGTTTCTCTCTCAGAACAAAACTTGGTTGATTGTTCTGCATCATACGGTAAACCATTAATTAAAACTTAATTTATTTCTCAGTGAATTATTTTTGAAAGTTTTTTTCTGAATATTTCCTTATTTAATTTACTTTTAGGGGGGTAGTCTGGCAGAATCGTTAGCAGCCGGGTAAAATGCTTAGCAGTATTTCGTCCGTCTTCGTGTTTTGAGTTCAAATCCGACTCCGACGTGGTCGACTTTACCTTTCATCCTTTCGGGATCGATAAAATAAGTTCCAGTTAGGTACTGGTGTCGATGTAATTGACTTACACCCCACCCCAAATTTGCTGGCCTTATGCCAAAATTTGAAATCAATATTTTAATTTTTTCATTTATTTTTATTCAGCCTTATGATATCCGATATTATTTCGAGTGGCTGCTTGGATTCTGAGATCATTCAGAATTGAAATTTGCTGTATCAACCAGTGAACTGAACGCCATCTCATACTACCAAAGATCCCGTCTACTTTATCTAGAATAAGGGCCTAGTACTATAACAGCTTAGGTTTCTAGGGCACACAACTTTTCAAATTTCCACCAAAACGACCGCAAACATCTGCGAGAAGTAAATATAGATGTGTTCAAAGAGCATTTGGACAAAATTTTATCCTAGATATCAGATTAACCTACATCGCAGCAGAAAATACAAACAAGAGCAGCTCCTGCTGGTACGCGACTTCAGCAGAAACAGCTCCGAAAAAAGGGGCCAGGAAGTGAGGCGGAAATAAAAACCAACCAAAGTAAAGGTGGTGCTCGAACATGGCAGAGTCTCTGGCTAAAACTAGTACATCGTGATATCGACTATGACTAGAAAATGAAACTAGTACTAGGGCCCGTTCCCAGTTCGAGAGTAGAATGAGGTACGTTGTGTCCTTGGGCAAGACACTTTCTTTCACGTTGCTCCAGTTGTACCTGTATTTAAAAAAAGGGGAACAACCTTGTCACGTTGTGTGTCCCACTGAATCACCCTGAGAACTACCTTAAGGGAGCACATGTCTGTGGAGTGCTCAGCCACTGGCACGTTAATTTCACAAGCAGGCTGTTTTGTTTATCGGATCAACTGGAACACTCGTCGTAACCGACAGTCAGGACCTATATGTGCTTCGAGATCCAATTCCAAAAATGTATAAAAGTATGGGCACTTGCTTACGAACCACATGGTTCCGAGTTCAGTCCAACAGCGTGGCACCTTGGGCAAGTGTCTTCTACTATAGCCTGAGGCCGACCAAAGCCTGGATTTGGTGGACGGAAACTGAAAGATGCCCGTCGTGTATATGTATGTGTGTGTATATGTTTGTGTGCCTGTGTTTGCCCCCCCCCCCAACATCGCTTGACAACCGATGCTGGTGTGTTTACGTCCCCCGTAACTTAGCGGTTCGGCAAGAGAGAACGATAGAATAAGTCTTGGAGGTCGATTTGCTCGACTAAAGGTGGTGCTCCAGCATGGCCGCAGTGAAATGACTGAAACAAGTAAAAGAGTAAAATAACGTGAAAGTACGTGTGTGTGTGTGTGTGTGTGTGTATGAAAAAGGAAGAGAGAGAGGGGAAGGAAAGAGGGAGAGGGAGGAGAAAGAGAGAATGGGTGAGTAAGTATGCATACACACAAGTGCATGCTTTTGAGTGTGTGTATACTGCACAGAAATGGATAGAGAAGCTACAAAGGGAAGTCAAAAATGATCCGCACTTTCGTCATAATATATCTTTATTATTGTCACACAGCCTTCTACACATGCATGCTTATAGTTGGTACTATTGTGGTCACGTGATCGAATTTTGAACCTGATCACACCATTTTTCTTTCTGGCTTTACTAGCAATGTGTACCAAAGAAGATCCGAAGGTAATGATGAACTGGTTCACCATTACCATTTCTCGAGCTTGCTGAATCTTCTCATCCGTGGTGGAGGTTGACGGGCGTCCTGCTCTCTCTTCGTGCGTCACACTTGTCCGGTCACTTTTAACTTCTCGATTCTATCATAGACACTTCTACGCGGTAGTGCGCTGTCCCCGTAAAAGCCTCCGATCAATTTTAGTACCTGACACACCTTCAACCAGAGGAATCGGATCACTGCTCTTTGTTCTTCTTTGCTACACATTGTTAGTGGAGTGGCCATGCTTACACTGTAAAACCAGAAAGAAAAATAGCTTGATCAGGCTCAAACTTCAATCACATGACCACAAAAATACCAACTATAAGCACGCATGCGCAGAAGTTAGTGTGACAATAATAAAGATATGCCATGGCGAAAGTGCGGATAATTGTTGACTTCCCCCCATAGAATGAAAATAATACACATTATAATTACGCCTATAAAAATGCCTGTTTTACGTCATGTTAAACTGTCTTATTACTAGGAAACAACGGTTGTGAAGGAGGACTTATGGACAACGCATTCCAATACATCAAGAAATTCGGTATTGATTCTGAATCATCTTACCCATATGAAGGACAAGTAAGTCACATTGTTATTTCTTTTACCAGGAGTGGCTGTGTTCTTAAAACGCTTCCTGTCAAGTATGCAGTGTTGAGTTCAGTCACACTACGTGTCACTTTGGGCTAGTATCTTCTACGAAAGCCCCAGGCCTGACCAAAGCATGTGAGAAGAAGTCCGTCGCACACACGTACACACGCACATACACGCACACGCACGTATACACACAAACATAATGTGGCGGTATGAGAAGGGAATATGTATTTATTAAACGACGTGAGTTCCATAGTATTACAGCCGATTCTCAACCTTCTTCGCTTGATGAGATCGGAGCCATTAGCGTGAAAACTAGCCGCCACACATAGTTTCCACATCAACAGTAACGTATACCGCTTGCATCTAAAACGAAAACAAGGCGGCACAGGGTTAACATCGATCCAAACTGCCTTTGAATGTCGTATCATATCCCTTCGGCAACATCTTTTAACCACCAAGAGTCGAAGTGCATCCCATGACCAAGTTTGCATATATGAGCGTGATAACATCATAAAACTTGGACGGCAGCTCCTTGAGCAGTACTCCTTGTCTGATAACCTTAAATACATGCCTAAAGAGGTCGCACGACTTTACCGTAACATATCATGAGATGAAAGGATGAGCATATATGAGCAGAAGACCATACATAAATAGAAAGCTCTGAGGTGATAGTAACATTGATCATCAAAGCAGTCATCATGCACCAACAACCGGATTACTACCTCCCACTTTGAGGGGTAGGCATTTGCAATCCAGGAACAGGAAATATCAACCAAATACCTGATGCACAAAGGGGATAGAGATGCAAGAAAAGCAGTAAAATGTGACAACCGATGCAGACTTTGTGTACTTAACACGGAAGATATCACCCACATCATAAGCAATTGTCTGAAAAAGTCTTCACGGTATTAAGTACCGATGAGTCATGATATTGTAGCTAAGACACTATATAATAAAATCCGTCGGCAGGATAACTTCGGGGGCAAAAAAATAAGAACCCACAATATGGTAGAAGCTGGGGGAATGTCACAGTGAAAATCTCAAGAAGATATAAACAAAATAGACTTGATATAATGATTTAGGATAGAGAAGAGAAACTATGTGCAGTTGTGGAAATTAATTGCCCAGCGGATGTTAATATAAAGCTGAAGACCAGTGAAAAAGAATACCTACTATGCAGTGGGACTGAACCCGGAACAATGTGGTTAGTAAGCAAGCTTCTTACCACACACACACACACACACGCGCACACACACACACAGAGGCACACACACACATGTGTACATATAAGTTCTGCTGGTGATTCTAAAGAATATATTCTCATTTTTGATGTGGCGAATACTCATTCAGTTCTAGTGCAAGTCATAATCCAAATGGTCTCTTTATTTCTCATTTGGAGACTACTTATTAAACAATATGTGCTATAAATTATGAGGGTGGCAGTCTTCACAAAACGTGTGCATGAAGAATTAAGTAACGCACATTATAGCATATAATATAAGAGTAACTAGCGTCCGTGTGTATGATAGCTTGAAGACGGGAAGGATGACTTCCCTTTGCAAATACTGATAGAGCACAGAAAGTGTGTCAATAACCAGCTGGAGATGTCCTCCGGGGCTACAAGCTACAGTAGCAACCACCCTTATGGATTAGCCACATTTAAGTGGCAAAAATACTTCACTATATATATATATATATATATATATATATATATATATATATATAGCCGATTTAGTCACTTTCATCTTCCCTTGGTGTACCTCTTCTGATTTACTAAAGACACTTTAAGGTTTTGTAATACTGTCGTATTACGATAGCTTTAGCTTACGTGTACTTCTCCTATTGGATTCATATATATATATCTTTGCTATAAAATTATATTGGGACTAAAATCTCTAGAAAGACCTCATACAAATATAGCAACTGCATTTAGAATTAATCTATACGTCTAACAGCTGCTTTGCATAATTTTTGGTAAGTAAATCTTGACTGCCAGACAATTTATTTTAAATCAAGATGTATAAAGAAACTGAGAGAGAGAGAGAGTGAGAGAGAGCAGTTAAGTTTTGATTCCTAGAACTGCATGTTCTCTCTTGAGGTTATAACTACGATAGCGTTTAAAGACCAAGTTTTAAAATATTTGTATACAACATTAATAAATTAAATATACAATGTAAAAATAACGCCATAGTGTTACGTAATATTTCAACCACATTGTTCTAACTTTAAACTGAAAATTTCAAAATTAGATTAGAGTGCTAGAAATATTTTCATATTATATTTGCATTATTATTTTTGTTCACATTGCACATTGCATTAATTTCGTTTATTATAGGACGACGATTGCCGATACAAGAAAAGTGATGTAGTTGCTACAGACACCGGCTACGTTGATGTGAAATCCATGAGCGAGGATTCCCTGAAAAGTGCAGTTGCCAAAGTTGGACCCATCTCTGTAGCTATCGATGCTGGTCACCAGTCATTCCAGCTCTACAAACACGGTGTTTACACGGAAGAGAGTTGCAGCCCCACAGCCCTTGACCATGGTGTACTTGCTGTTGGTTATGGTACTGACAATGGTCAGGATTATTGGCTCGTGAAAAACAGGTGAGAATGTTTTCAAATTTCATTCCATAATTTTACTCACAAACGTAGACTAGTTGGATCAATCAAATTATTAAAACTCTCAACACAGTGGTACTCTTTGATATTCCAATAACTGAAGTTGTATTTTTTTACTATTTTAATACTACATTTTGCTGCATTTCTTTTGTAACTGATATTCTAAGATGGTGGAAAATATCTGAACAGTGTAGTCACAGATTAGCCATCTGTAAGTGCCTACATGTTGTATCTTTCTTGGAAACTAGACATTTTCTTATAGGAAAACTTCAAAAACAGAAGACAATACACTCAGACACGCACACATACAAGCACACACACACACACACACACATGCATACACGCATGTAATAATATTTATGTTGTATACTTGTCTATTTTTTTGCAGTTGGGGTGGCAGCTGGGGCATGAAAGGATACATCAAAATGGCTAGAAACAAGAACAACATGTGCGGTATTGCTACCCAGGCAAGCTACCCACTCGTTTAAAGATAATGGTGAGCATGATTATATGAGAATGAATAAAAGTAGAAACTCCAGCAAGTCTTTTGTTGTTGTTGTTATTGTTTTTACTGTCGTTGCACGTGTTATCTCGAAGATTTTTTGGGTCAGATGATATATACAGGAATACATAGGTATATCATTATGAATTTTTGAAAATATTTAAATGTGATTTATACTGAACTTTTTCTTGAAGAGCACACAAAGAGAAATATTTTGATACCTTGATTGTGAAATTTGAATGAATATTTTAGAAAATATGACAATTTGAATGGTCAACGAATAAGTTGAAATCTTACTTAATTGGCCTAAATAAATAATTATTCATATTTGTGATGCCATATCTTTGAAACTGAGGTGATAATCAACTCCAAATTTACATGTACAAGAATATCCGCTAGGTAAAATTCGGACGTCGATCTCCATACGTTGTTAAAATAGCAAGAAGGAATAAATAACATTCACAATACGAATCTATGCTACTTTTGAGTCTAGAAGACACAATTCAGAGCAATTTTTCGTAGAAATAGGTGTTTAATTAATAATTAGTTCGTCCATTCCTTGAAGTTCTGGTTCAAACTTGATATTGAAGCCTTGGATTCGTGTTCCGTTTGGCCTCTCGCGGCGCGGGAATATATATATATATATATATATATATATATATATATATATATAGAGAGAGAGAGAGAGAGAGAGAGAGAGAGTGTGTGTTTGGGCTCAATTTTACAGTTTGCGTAAAAGGTAAAGAAAAACTATCCCATTCAAAAATAAAACTTAAAAAATAAAAAATATCCATTAGATTATGATTGAAAGATAACAGTTTACTCAAATTATCCTCCTGCAGCTACCACCACGGCCTCTGGTGCATGCGTTCCTCACCGTGTTCCTGGGAAGGTCTTCGAATACTTCCTCGATCTTGGCCACTAGCTCGGCCTTGCGCTTGCAGACAGAGCGGTGTCTTTCTCAACCGCTCCCTACACATAGTAATCCATGGGATTACAATGGGGGGATTAGGAGGCCAGAAATTGGGGCCTGGTGAAGCAATAGAAATTCTCCGTTAACGATTTCTTACTCTTTCTGGAGATACGGTAAGGAACCGAATCTTACTGCCACACATGGCCTTCCAGCAGCAAATCTCTCCGGCCGGAGTTTCATCAGAGTATTCAGTAGCTTCACAAAGCTATCTGAATTGAGTCTAAGACCCTGTTCAATGACGTGGAGTAGCATGTCACCCTCTTGTGAGACACAGCCATAACTATCACTGTTTTGGGGAAACTCGGTCCATGTCATGTCTTACATCCTTTACAGTGTTCATAGAGCATTGAACAATACTTACTTGTACTTGTGACGACGTTCACCTATGGAGGGGCTGAGCCGACTTCTTCTCTGGTCCTGACGGCATCACGAACCATGGCGGCCCACGCTCGAATGTCGATTTTGCAGCTGCCTTCGACATTGAGCAATAGTTATGATGTCAGTATTTTCATACCCTGCTCGAATCATCATGATACAAGTAACTCTTTTTCAATATTCAAATGGCTTTTTCAGTCCACATTTCAGTTAACTTTTTCTCAACTACAACTTTAATTAATTATTATGTTATCCAACGCTATTGAAGCTGTTCCTAAACAAGGGAGACATAAAAAAATCGTGAAATTTAGTCCGAATATCCTGTATATATATACGAGTGAATACCCAAAGGAAACCGGAATCTTGCAATATTCACTTAGTTTTACCTGTTTACACTGTTGCCTTGAAAGTATTCTCCGTTTGAAGCAATGCATCGGTCCAGACGCGTTTTCCACTGTTCGAAGCTCTGCTGGAACTCTTGCAAAGTGATGCCTGTTAATGCCTCCACCGTTTATTTCTTCACCCCTTCCATATTTGCAAATTCCGTAGCGCCAGCTTTCGTCACTTTCGAAAAAAAGGTCCGGATCAATTTCCAGCTGTTCTTTCTGCTCACGATACGCATCTAGTCGTGATTGCTTTTGATCTTCTGTGAGCAAGCGAGCTACAAATGTTGCTGCAATTCTTTTCACTCGCAATTCCTCGCTCAAAATTCGTTGGCAGGAGCTCCAGGCGCACCAGTCATATCAAAGAGTTCGTCAGTTGTTGAGTGATAGTCCTCCAAGGCCAGTTCATGAATTTTCATGGTGTTTTCATTCGTTCGGGAAACCGACGGACACCATAAACGAGGTTGGTCTTCAAGCGACAAGTGACCATTCCAAAGGGTGAAAACCACTCGTAAACTTGTACTTTGCTCATGGTAGCATCCTTATAAGCTGTTTGAAGCATGATAACTGTTTCGGCCGCGGTTTTCCCCAGCAGCAAACAGAAGTTCACAGAAGCACGTTGTTTCTTTGTTTCGACCATTACAAAAATCGACGAACACGGGAGAAGCACTGCAAAACAAAGATGCACCCCGTGGCAGTACGACTTAACTCGACCACGCCGGTCGACATACTGATATCTGAGGGTTGCATCAAGTGACTTCTAGCGGCGCAAAGTTCGAACTACAATGAGCTTTTCCACAGAGAATGTTTCCGGTTACTTTTGCATATATATATATATATATATATATATATATATATATATGTGCAATAGACAACAGAAGCAATATGAAATTAAAATACTCATCTATGTTTAATATTTAATGCAAATACATCATTGAAAGGTAAAATCATTGCGGTATTCCTCAACACATAACAGATGTGCTGCTTTTAAAAATGCTATATATCGGAGGGACATCTCAGCAGCGGTTAGCAGGAACTCTAGATGCATTTTAACCTCATAAGGTTTTATCAATAGTGAGTACGCACAACCAGTCATATGTTTTGACAAGATTTATTGCCATTGAAGGTTATTTTTATTTAATATTGCTTCTGTTGCTTATAATGGATTTTTATTCAGCCGGGCGGCTATCCGCAATAGCAGCGGAGGTTTATTTACTGTTTCCTTTATATTGGAGGTGACAAATCTCGTCTAAACACGTGGTTTTCTATGTTCTCGCTAGCCGCCGGTGGAGCGATTTTCATTTCCCTCTTATATATATTGTGCTTTTGAACATTTAAACACAGCACGTCCATAAGAGATATTATCTCTAGACATATGCCGTAATAAATATATATATACAGTTCGCTCTCTTTTTCTCCCTCCCCTCTTTCTCTTTCTTTCACTCTTTCTCTCTCTGTTTCTCTCTCTCTCTTTCTCTCTCTCTCTTTCTCTCTCTCTCTTTCTCTCTCTCTCTCTCTCTCTCTCTCTCTCTCTCTCTCTCTCTCTCTCTCTCTTTCTCTCCACATACACACACACACATAAATATATACACATGCATAGAAATTAGTAGCCGAATCAATTTAAATACTTATTCGTTCAATTGTTATCCATAAACATAAATATACTTTCAATTAATTTATAAAAGTTTTTTACGAATTCGTATTATTATAATTGTCTGATGAACGGTTGCGTTAAACTCTAAGTAACAGTTTGTGAAGGATTATTTGGTTTCAGTAAAAAGGCCAAATCGACTGACGATCCAACATGCATGCAACTCTTTCGTTTTCTGTCAAAGAACACTTAATTACAATTGAATTAGACCATCCAGCTTAAGGTGAAGACAGTATGATTATCTGGAGACAACTTGGCAGATACGGTCATGTGTTTCTACCTCAGCACTATCAGCAGAACAGTTGTCCTACATTAGTTCCAGCAGACAAAGAACTCAGATATGTATACAAACTATAAAGAACATTTATGACTTGGACTGGTTTGCATAATTAAAACAAAAATAAGCGAAGAAAATTAATTCAGAGTGGCCAGTAGCATGAGTTTGAACAATAAACAATTAAAAACATATGAAATACTATAAAGTTTAATTTCTTGTTTTATTGAAGTTATCCTTCGCGTCGTGTCAGTTCGAAAAATCTTGATTCTTAAGATTATCTTCCCTTCCCATTAGAAGTTGGTTTCAATTGTTACCAGATGATTGTTTTACCTTCTCTGATGATGAAGATAACTTCACTAACTCAAAAGTTTATCGTATACTAGCATTATGCCGGATCATAGTGCTAGTGCATGTATATATGTGTATATATATGTGTACATATTACATGTACATCTATATATAAACATCTACACATAAAATACAAAATACAAAGTTATATCTTGATATCGCTAGTGCTAACAATACTCAAAATATATAACAGACTGGAATTGTAGGCCCGTCTCTTGCAATTTCGATCAATTGTATCTTGTCCTCCCTCTTGTATAGAAGTGTGGCTACAATCCAGCCTACCATCCAGCCTTCGGGGGGGGGGACATTTTTAATCCAGACTAAAATCCAGCCTTCTGGGGGGGACATTTTAAATTTTTATCCGGGACGTCCTACGTCCCAGATATAAAAGTAAAAATAAAATATTTCCACTTTGCAAGATTCGAGTTCCGTTGACTCGAACCTTGCATCTATTGTGGCGAATTTACCGCCTCTGTTTAGATATCTTTCATAGTCGCACCAAGACACTTTTCGATTGTGCTTTCCTCCAGGTGTTCAAATCTTTTTTTTATTCTCTACATTGTATACTTTATAGACAATAGTCTTTTCTTTAATTTAATTTTTTATTTCATTTGGTGGTGTTATCCTAGATTCACTTTCTTTGTCGGTGATCAATCCGAAATAGGTTTGCATTTCTTCCATTTTAATTTTAATGAACTGACGCCCGCCGACGGCTGCAGCAAAATTCATTTTGGGACTTTCTTCTATCGAAGGCATTCTAACAAAAATGCTTCCGTGTAAACGTTGAAAATATTCTCAATTTCCCCAAACAGGGACACAATCCAATTTTTAAACAATAACCAAATCTCCTTCTCCCAAAGGGGGAGGGTTATAGTTTACAATTATTTAACAAATGCAACACAACAATGTTTCCCTTACGAGAAGCCAACAAACGGGACAACAATAGTTAAACAGTAATAATAATAACAACAAACTTTACGGTGAATCAAAAAGCAGTACGCAGTTGAAGCTATAGTCCTTTATGTATAAGAAAATAAACAAACAGCAGTACTCAGTAGAAGATGCTGTTCGAGAAAACAGACATTACATACAGCTAAACTTCATATAGATACTTAATGCTAGCTAATTAGCAGATAATCTAATGTAAAAGTAGTGGTAAAGGGTATGTGCACAGCTCCATCTGGACTATTCCATTTCTGCACGCTAATTTTATTTTTCGTTTATTCCTATTCATGTGAAACCACTTATTCAAGTTCAAGTCATTGATGCAATTTTATACCAATTGCTATTTTTACTTTTGTTATGTTACGATTATATTATACTTTAGTTTGATTTTAATTATTACTTACTACGTATAATTCAATTGTTATTATTATTTCTAATTTTTATTGTGAAAGTGAAAGTATCTGACATAAAATAGAGAAATATTTTTGTTTCACTTTTAACACGTAATACTGAAATAGTGGAGAAGATATGATATTGCTATGGCCTCGCGCTAGGCAAAAAGTTGAATTTTTTTGCTCATGAAACTACATGGACCCTAAGTAAGGCATATGTAAAATTTGAATGAAATTGGTTGTGTAGTTCTCAAGTTTTAGGGAAACACACAGACAGTCAGACAGACAGACAGACAGACAGATACACACACATTCTCAGTTTTATATAGAGAGAGATCGTGTTTTATATACCATTATTCACTTTTGAAGTCAAACGACCGATCGCGCGCGCACACACACGCACACACATACACAAGCACACGCGCATGCACACACGCACCTACACACGCACATTCAAACACAAACATACACTCATTTTTTAATAGTTTGTTCTAGAGATGGGACAGTGCTTATACCTATCACACTCCAAGATCGACGTAGTTGATGAAAAACTTCAAATTCACAACTGCATGGGGAAATAATGGGCAGGAAGAGATTTCCAGAGGTGAAACTATTTGTAATATACAAAGAGAAAACAAGAATCAAAAGGTTGGTGATGCTCTGGACAAAGTGACAGATATGATAGCGGGAGCGAGTGCAAAATGATACAGTTTATGTGTAGAGAGAGGTGAAGAGGCTGAGCAACAGAAGGTCGGTCAGGCTGCATTTGCGTCGAAAAAAGAGCAAGATGTTGAGGGAAGGTGGGCGAAATAGCGAGGTTGAAGTGAATAAGCCCAAATTTTGCAGGTTGGTGCGTTGGTGAGAGTGGATGACGGAACACGAGGTAAGGCTGAAGGAAATGTGACTGGTAATGAAATGGATACGGGAAAAGAAGAAAATACGCATTTCCTCTCTACCACGAACTGCCTTTTTACCCCTTTATTTTCGATCGCTATCCGATTTCTCAAGCCTGTGTTAACTTTTGTCTCATCCAATCCGATGCTGTCTATAATACACCATTTTTTCCTTCTTCAAAACAATTTTTCTCACTTTTCCTTCCTTCTATATTGACGAAATACAGTTGTTCGAAACGTTCCAAAAACTGAATTGAAACATATCCCTCCAAGTAATAAATGTAGATGAAAACCAATTACGTTCTTCCTACCAAGTATCCCTTACCTACCTACAGTATGAAAATTATTAGAAACTGTTGGCATTCAGCGTAGTAGATATTTTTATAAATTAATTGCAAGTATATTTATGTTAATGGATAACAATTGAACGAATAAGTATTTAAAATTGATTCGGCTACTACTTTTCTATGCATGTGTATATATTTATGTGTGTATGTGTGTGTGTGTGTGTGAAGAGAGAGAGAGAGAGAGAGAGAGAGAGAGTGAGAGAGAGAGAGAGAGAGAGAGAGAGAGAGAGAGAGAGAGCGAGAGAGAGGGAGAGAGAGAAAGAGAGCTGTATATATATTTATTACGGTATACGTCTAGAGATAATATCTCTTATGGACGTGCTGTGTTTAAATGTTCAAAATCACAATATATATATAAGAGGGAAATGAAAATCGCCCCACCAGCAGCTAGTGAGAACATAGAATTTTTGAGTTAGTAGATATAATAGAGTTACCTGGGCTAACACACACCAGCCAATAGGAATTTTTGAGTTAGTAGATGTAATACAGTTACCTGGGCTAACACACACCAGTCGATAGGAAAAACTACTTAATGTACGAGTGTACAGTATGGTTCTCTGTTCAACACCAGATCTGATCTGTATTCTATGCAACATTTCATACTAACACGTAAACTACACTTATTATTCTTGTTAGAGACTCAAATTTCTCAACCTCTCTTTCTATTCCATCTCTATGGTCTGGTATGCACACATAACTCAAACGTCTCTCTGTGGTGTGAGCACATTTGTAAATTTCTCTCTCCAGAGTGAGTCTCTTACATTTCCAAGCAGGAACTATGTGTGGCTCTACCAGTCACTCACATACCCAACAAGGAATTCCAGTTCCCCTATACTTCCAAATACATTTTCTGTACTGCTCATCAAACTCCTCCAGCCACCAATAACACTTCCACCGTATTATTTATTGCGTTGATAACATCTATCACACTTCGAGATCATTGTGTTCGATGGCTTCAATGCTCACAACTCTTCTTGCCTCTTACAGTTCTTGCTATGCTGAAGTAGCCGGCACAGAAATCAAATGCTTCCCAGTCTTCAATTCACTACATCTACCACTTACATTCTCTTCACTAATCGTTCTAAAGCGGTTTTCTCAGCTTAGTGTTTCATGGATTTTCAAAAATAAAATTTAAGGCTTAAGAGAATCTTGAAAAACATGCTTTTTATCTTTTATCTTTTATCTTTTACTTGTTTCAGTCATTAGACTGCGGCCATACTGGGGCACCGCCTTGAGGAATATTTAGTCGAATGAATTGATTCCAGTACATATTTTCTTCTAAATTTGGTACTTGTTCTATCGGTCACTTTTGCTAAACCTCTAAGTTACGGATATATAAATACACTAACACACACACACACACACACACACACACACACACACACACACACACACACACACACACACACACACACACACATACACAAGTTTCTTTTTGGTTTCCGTCTACTAAATCCACTCACGCGCTTTGGTCGACTCTTGCCTAAAGTATCACGCCTGCGCCTGTTATTTATGATTTATAAATTATTCATAATTCATACACAAGTTTGCAATAGTTTTCTATATTTTTCTCAATTTTAAACATCTAAATACAATGTACTTTAAAGTTATAATGCGAAATGCGTCAGTAATTTTTGTACTAGTTCCAATGCAGCCTAAGATCGAAAACATTGACAACCACTGTTCTACACACATTCCAGACTGACACAAAATTTCACCACTCAGTGTTCATCATTTCTTATCTCTGAAGTCAATCTTAACCATAATATCACAGTCTTTGCGCCTGACGGGTCATCAAGCAACTGGATTATCGAAACTCACCATCAAACATCCACATATTACACAATGTTCCTCACCTTCCAGATCCTATGGCGTAGTGCTTCTAGTAACTCAGGGATGCCACTGATAGGTTTTTTCCCCATCTAGATCTGGGTTTTTTTTAGTAATGATGGGTTTATGGGTTTTAATTTCCAAAGTTACAGTAAATCTGGGTTTTTAAGTTAGTTTTAGCTGCAAACTTGTCTTTTAAAGAGAATTCAGTGTCATACTCTTTGGATGCAATATGTACCAAAGTTGCACCTATTCTAATACTTTGTAAACTTTCTATATATCATCCATAATCATCTCACATAATGAATTTATCGATACAAATATTGTATGTGACGTAATTACCGATCGAACGCGTTCATTATTTGTTTATACTTGTATCATACCGGGCAACAAGTTACAACGCGTTGGTGGCCGCTTGTACACTTTTCTGAAACTCTAACACCGTCAGTTGACAGCTTGACTGTGATGATGGTGTACGCTTCGATTGTTACCCGCGATTTAAAATTTAACAACATTTTGAGTGGGTGTTTTTGTTTTGTAACCCCTTGCAAAGTATGTCCAAAAAGAGGTAGTGGTACACCCAAAATTTAAAGAAGTCGTGATTGGAGGATGCTGAGCTTAAAGATTAGTTACGGCAAGAGGATAAAAATCCTGACACCTGCTACTGCGTTTCTAGCGACGTTGTCTTCAAAATGCTAACAAATCAATGCTGTTAGCTCATAAAAACACTGCCAAACACAAGAAAGCTTTTGATTGTGAGAAATCTGCTATTAAATCATATTCATTTATTGTTAAGAAAACAGATGAACTCTGTCTAATTCTTGGCTCTTAGGTCAGTTGCTTTTAGTCAGGTTATACTTTCAAAATGTGTGCTGATTAAATCATCACTGACCCACACTCTATCAGCTAGACTGATTGGCATGGAATCGTTCACCGAGACACCTCTGGGTCACAGACATGCTGTTTCCTCTCTCTGCTTTGTTACCGCTATTGCTGCAGCCTCTGCTCCTCAGAAATCATTTGTCTCGTGCCATCTCCATTCAATAATGCTCGATTCTCGTGTCCCTTATTACCCGTACTGTATACACTCTAGCTTTCGCATTAACTACTATGTCCAACCCTTCATCTTTGGAACATAGGTTCCCTGGAATTACCTCCCCTTCCATGCTTTACTTGCTAGTGTCGACTTACAAGAGTGTAAGTGAAACGTTAATGGTGCCCAGAGAGTTTGTAAGATCCAAGAATACAATATCTGATGCCGACCAAAACAATAAAAGAACAAACAAAATAAAACGAAGGGTCATGGAATCTAAGATTGTTGGAAATGAGGGATCCTGAAAGCAGAAAGCATATCTGGAAATGAAAGGCTACAGAGATCAGACACTATAGTATCAAAGACCATAAGTCGAGAAACCTTGAGTGTTAAAGATTATAGAATCAGAAATCATAATAACGGATATCTTGCGATCAAAGACCAAAGCTGGGGATCAGTAACTGTAGAGTTAGGGACCCTGTCTTAAAATCATATATCAGTGGTCAAAGTTCAAACCTGGAACTTTAAGGCCAAAAAGTATGAGTATTTCTGGCGATCAGTGATAATAGGTTCAGAGTTCATGGGTTGGGAGCCTATGGCCAAGAAACCAGAGACCATTGGACTAGAGAACGAGGGGTTACAAACATTATCTGGTGATCAGTTGTCATGAATCAGAGATCATTTCTGGTGATGAAAGATCATAAGGTCAGTGAGCATATCAAGGTCTTGCAGAATGAAACCATGTCTGGACATCAGAAGACATAAGGTTAAAGACCCTATGGTCAGACAAAATGGGTCAAATTCAGAAACTATAATTATATCTGGAGGTGACATGTCATGGATTTCAAATACCATATCTGGAGATCGTGGGTCATGAATTCAGAGTCTGGGCTTCGAGACAATATCGCATGGAATCCTAAGGTTATACTTGGAGCCTGAAAAAAATTTGTTTGGGTATCATATGTCAAGAATCAGTCAGGATGTGTAAAGTTAAGAGATCACAGAGATCAGAAGCCAAGTTTAGAGACGACAGGTTATGGAAACATAAAGCATTTTAGATTAGAAACCAGTGTGAATGGTCTTGTTGATCGAACCTTTATCATGAGTTGGAGAGCCGGGATGGAATTCAGAATTGATAGGTTTAAAGAAGATTTCTGGAAATGAGAGATCATGAAATAGAGAGCATGTTTTGAGTTTATGGAGTTAGAGAGCTAGTCTGGAGATAATATTATGTGTCAGAGAAAGAGTTCATCAGGACACAACGATAGTCTGGAGACCAGATGTCATAGGGTCGGAGATTATAACAGGAGACCAGAAATAGAAATAATATCTGAACATTAGAGGCTACTAGGTCGAAGACTATGGAATCAGAGACCATGACAAGAGATCATAGTTCACGGGGTTAGATACTCTGGCTAGATATATGTCTTGAAGTCAGTTTGCATGTTAGGAAATTTGATGTTATGGGTTAAACATCATGTTTGGAGATCAGAGACTATAATGGAAACCAGGGGACATAGAGTCAGAGAGCTTGAAGTCGTGGAGGTCAGAAACCATACCTGAAGATTAGAGATCACAAGAACGAGACTATATTTAGCGATCAGAGATCATAGGTTAGAGGCTATGTTTGGCGTTCAGAATAATTGACTAAAGAGCATATATCTTGATTTCATGAAGAATACTTGGAGATCAGACGTTATGGATCAGAGAGAAAAATTGGAGATAATAGTTTATGGCGTCTGAGCCAATGTTTAAACATAAGAAAGTAGTGTTAGAATATTTCTGTTGATTAGAGCTCATGAGGTCGGAAAGCATACTTGGCGATCAGAGGTTCTGAGATAAGAAAATCATATTGGGAAACACTTCATAGGATCAATATTTGGATCCCAAGTGGTCTATATTCAGAGACCAGAAAGTCTATATTTGGAAATCAGAGACCAGAGCCCAAGTGTTTAGAAGTATGTCAGATATCAGATGTCACGGGATATGAAATCTTATTTGACAATCATGTTATGGCCAGACATTAAATCTGGAGATCAGACATCAAAGAGCATGTCTGTCGATTAAATATTGTAGAGCCATCTAGCATCTTTGTAGATCAGCGACGATTAGATCAGAAACCATATCTAGAGGTCAGCGATTTTAAGGTCTGAGAACATGTCTAAACAATAGTGAACATGTTTGGTGATCAATTATCTTAGGGATCTGGGACACTTTGAATATCAGAGGTCTTTGTATCAGAGACCAGGTCAGACCATTATGGACAATAGGGTTAGAGACCATACGGTCAGATAGTTCATAGTCATAATTAGAGGTTGTGGCGTTAGATAGCATATATGAGAGCAATTTCGAATATCAGCAATCATGAACGCTATTTTTTTTTCGGATTATCTGAGACCTAAGCTAATTATATCTAGTCTAATGAAGTTAGCTTAAGTCTAGGCTAGTTATGTCAAATGAGGTTCGCTTAGGTCGAAGTCAACCAATCTTGAACATGTTAAAATCTAAGTTAATTACATTTGATCAAATTAGGTCAGCTCTACGCTATCTATATTTAATAGTTTACCTCTAAAGTAATTATAATTCATATTTGATCAGTCACGAGAACTAACATAATAGATTTCGTGTGAAAGTTCTTAAATGAACTATACAAATGAGATCTCCTTATATTCGCGAAGTGTACTGTGTGTTTGTGTATGTGTGGTGGTAGGATAAGGGTTATCTCATCTGAAGCTTGAAATGATAATCATGTGAGGTGTAGATAACCTGTAAACATGTATTCCATTGCAGACAGCAACTCTGCTTTTCAGTATCAAAGTTAAATACTCATATCTACCACTTATCTTCACTTCAAACTACCCCACACTCACCACAAACTCCACTAGCAATAATATCATTATCATAATTCACATAACCTCCTTCACTACTACAAACAATAACAACATCACCATCTTCCATACTACTACCATCACCACGATCATCAACATTAACAATACAACAACCATCATGAACCATCGAGGAGTCTCTGTGCTCGCTCGGCCAGCTAAAAGTAGCCGCCAAATTACATCTCACTTTCTCAAAAACATAGGAACACATTAAATAGTAAAACTGTACATATACTAAGTCAGGAGATAATTTGAAAATAAACAAGGTCCCTCTCATCACCTCCAATATCAACAACCTCATCAGGGTCAACGTTACCCAACACCCACCTCTGCAACCTCTGCTATCGACAAACCCCCAGAAGGAGCCTGCTGCTATAGCAGCTAAATTTCACTTAAATCAAACTGTGCTGTCTTTAAAATGTGCAGAAAATATTGGATAATATCTGACAAAAAGGTTTATGAAAAGAGACTGGATGGTCTCGCCTGGAATGGACAAGTGAGTTCGTCAATTGGTAATCGACGATGGCCATGACTTTGACTAGTTGGTTGATTAGATCGTATGTATCCATACTGTGCTGATGGACCAATTATGATTATGGAATGGAAAGAGGGCACATGTGGCATGTAGCTTCATTTGAGGAGTCGACTGACCGAGCATTGTGAAGCTCAAATTTGGTTTTTGTTGCACAAATGCATTTCTCTTATGAGGATTTTGTGCTTTCTGTTGATGAATGGGTATCAAACGGCTCTTTTCTGAGAAAGCTGTTCTCAGAATTCTGTGTCAATGCTCATAGCTTTCAACGTTACTTTCAAGCTATCCTTGTAGCATTTTTCCTAGTCGTAGACTGTTCCCTTCTGTGTTCAAGTTCACCAAAACGAACTTGCTTTGCTATGTGCACATTATTCATGCGAGTGATATGAGCAGTTCAACAAGTCTTGTTTCGCCGTGTAAGAAGAATAACCAGCAAAGACATGTTGTATTAAAGTAATTCAGTTATCAATGCATCAGCTGTAAATGGCCTATGCCTCGCAGACGTAAAGAAAGGTATGAAACTCCTATGTTCCCAAACAGTGGTGTGTAGATTTCAAAAAACGTTAGCTTCTTTTATTTCCCTTAAAACTGATATTGTCAATATAGTCGGGTCTGGGGAAAAATGCTACTAATAGTTGAACTCCTCAGCTACCAGGGCACAAGTATCTTTGATCATGATCTTTGGCTTAATGAACTCGTAGCCTGGTGAAAGTCGATACACTACTTTAGTTTTTGTAATGCTGATGGTGACCTCAGTTACCGTAGGATACAGAGAAATTTCATAGTTCGTTGCGTATAATTTGCATTGTTTGGTTTCAATGCACAGTCATGTTCTGCAATGAGGTGTCACAGACAGTGGCAGTTTGAACTTCAGTAATTGATTTCTGGTGTACAAGATTGTTAAGTTCACTATCCGTTCTGTAACCTCGAGGGCATCTGTGAGCATAGTTGAGAACATCATAGTGCACAACGTTAACGCTATTATATATTTATGGTTAAACTATTGTTAACAAGAAAGTCTACGGATGATTCGTCATCGTTGAGGATATGAGCCATCATGCTGTCTTGAAACTGTCTGACAATATTAGTGAATATGTTTGGACAAAGAAACTTAAATATAACTTATCGTGTCAAATGACTTGGTTAGATCAACAAATGTGAAGTGTGCATCTTGGTATTATTCATAGCATTTTCCAAACTTGTAAATTTCCGATAGAATAGCATATCTTATCTACGAGGTTTGCGGCAAGACAATAGCATGATGGCTTTTGCCATTTCTACATGGATGGGATGATTGGCTACTTAGGAGCTGTAATCAGATTACAGTTTCATTTATTGTCGTGAGAGGTGTTGATCTATCAGCGCTTAGAAGATCTGCAGTTCCTTTTTTCAACATACGACTGAATGTCATGGATAATCTTCTAGTCATGTTTATTACCATAATCACCTCACATTGTTTGGTAATCCGCTTTCTTGCATGATCCTTAATCGGTTTGTATATTCCAGCGTTTCTCCATGAATGCTATTTTCTTAGATATGTTAGGTGTATCTCAGTAGTATGTTGTAAAAAAAGCTTGAACTTCTTGAAAGGTTCTTAGTACAGCTATCATTTTCGTCAAATCAGTCCAGGTGTTTCCTTATTGCTCGGTTCAGGTGTTTGTTTTTCCATTCTTCCTCAACATTTACTGAGTAGATGGTATAACGTAGTGTTGAAGTTATTTCAAATTATGTCAGCGGTGTCAACTGGTTTCAATTTTGTTGTGTTACGCTCCTAGGGGAGATTCTAAATCTACAGTGATGGCAAGTTTGAATAACACTAATCTGTTATTGGTCCAGTGTTGAGCTCCACACACAGCCGGAACATCTTGTTAATGCCCAGAACATCTTGCCTGTCACCGCCGCGTGATGACATATTCTAAAATGTGTCAATTCTTGGATCATGGATGCATCCATGTTGCTTCGTTGCAACCTGGAAGGCGAAATATAGTATTTGTATCAAAAGTTCACGTGTACTAGGCGTTGAGAAGAAAGAAAGGGAGTCTTCTATTATCACACTTTCACATGCTTGAAAGTCTATACACACTCTTGGAAATCACCCAAAATTACTAACATCTCTTAAGAGACGTTTGCGATGAGTGTATCAAATTCTTCATGGTTGGACATGGCTAGTGGACAGGCATTGACTAGTGTGATACTGAGAGGGAGATGAATGGATATGAACGATCATTTACACCATTTGCTAGATTCCTTATTTGCGCATGCTGTTTAATTTGATGGCAAAACCAACTCCAGATTTACAGCGCTCATTTTTTATGCATCCACGCGAGTAAAAATCAACTTTCAATCAGCTGGCATTCGGCAAAGAACTTTCTGGTAGAGCTAAAATATCAGCTGTAAAAGACCAAGTAATGAGGAACATGCTCTCCGAAAGTTCAGAAGTTTTGATACCCACAATGGCAACATTTTTTCCTTGATCTTGTTTTTAAAAAATGCTAAACAGTAAATAATAGTTATTGCCCTTCAAACTACAGTTTTGACTCTTTCAAGTATTATTCGTGTCTGAATTGGAACTTAGTTTAAAATTACGTAAATGAACCAACGAGAGCTGACTTTTGACTTACCACCACCACCAACAACAACAACAACAATAGAGAAGCACACAGAACAACAATAGAGAATAACATGGTCTTTGATACACTATGTCTGGAAACAAAAGATAGAATGGACACGAACAAAGCCCTTTGATAATAAGCTTGCTTATCCAGAACTGACCTGTGGTTAAACGTTAATACCAATAATTTACCAAACGAGGTAAATTACTACATGATCGCTCGACTACTAGAAATATCACTACGTGATCGCTCGACTGCTAGAAATATCCATCAAATGTCCCTATAATAATACATTTGCGACTTAAATAGGGAAGAACACATTGAATAATGTGATCCTAAATAGTGTTTGAAAGAATATACCAGGTGGCCACTATTAGAGCGCTTTTGATAAAAGGTCTGCATCAACAACAATAACAGCAACAACAGAAACAACAACCAAAAAACAGATTGGATGACATAGTCCTAGATACATTGTTCTTGAGAAAAAATAACTGGAAAGCCACTGGAATCCCATTGATCATAGATACTAACCAAGGGCGACTTGGGTTACACAACAGCGTTGATATACAAAATAAAAGAGATTTTAGTTCAATACTAGATGTCGTCGAAAAACAAACTGATTTAACTCTTAACTGGCAATTCTATCTTCTACGCCTCTCTCATATTCTGTACACTAATCTTCCTCTCTCCTTCTGTCTTCCCCTTCCATCTCTCATCTCTCCCATAATCTTGCTCTCTCTTTCTTTCTCTCCTTCTCTCCTTCTCTCTCATCTTCTTTCCCCTAATTTTTTTAACCTTTTTCTCTCCATCTCTTCACAATTCTTTACCATTATATTTATATTACTCTGATTCTCCTTATACATTGAATCCGCACATCCCCCTCAGCCGTCTCTCAGAATGTCTTTCTTTTTGTACGTCTTCTAATCATATCAGCATTATACTATGTGACTTTGCCTACTACTACTACTACTACTACTAGGGTCATGAGATAAGATCGCATGATGCATCATTTGATCCTGTCAACTTTTACTTCGACTACCAGCACTACGAATAATACTAATACTATTATAATAAAAGATCTACTTATATTATGGATACTGCAAGTAGCGTGTCCCAGTTATCACTAAAACTAGTAGTAGTTCAATTTTTATCTATTATTAAACTAATTATCTGATAAAATAGTTGTTTATCAGTTCGATTCTCACGTGTTGAGCAGGTCAAGTGGTATAACCCATTCTGTAACCTGCCTATAAAACAACAATTTCGTGTCATATGAACTTCATATTTTCATCACTTAAGGTAAGTGAAGATTTTGCTATCCCTAAGATCTTAATCCGTCGCTCGGTTTAGCTGCAACATCTTGGCCGCGGTAAACTTTGGTAAAGATGATGCTGTTGCAAGAGTTCTGATCCGGTCACTGGTCAACAAATAATTTCCATACTTCCTTCCTTCCTTCCTTCCATTCACCATTCATGGGATGCCCTGCAAAAAAATCCTGGTGACTCTCAATCATCCTCAGACTAAACCATTATAATTGCTTTAAAAGCCCTTCTGAGAAATCTACAATGTGACCAAGTCGATAGCATGTCAAACGACCGAACAGAAAGATTGTCGGTTTGTTTCTTTCTATCAGCATTGCGTTGTGTTGCATACTGTGATCATGACAAAGATGCTTAATTATAATCATCTCAGTCTAGCTTCGTTTCCTATTACTGAATTATGCTATGATCTGAGAACATAGCGTTCTGTCTCAGAAATTGGATAGAGAGGACGAAAGGGAAATAAGATGCCAGCCTTTCACAGGTGACTCGCCAAGCGGAGCGGTTCGATTTTATTCTCAATAAAATATGGGGAAAAAATCGTTCGGAACCTCACTCTATCTTCCCCACACTTCACACCCACAAAAAAAACGCACTAAAATGCCTACAATAAATTTGAAATTTCGAAACAAGAGTAGGTTGTACATTGTTTTGCGTGTGACCATTTTACAATAGCTGCCAACGACTAAATCTCCAATTTTAATGGCCTAATATGCACCATCTTTCTCCTCTCTCTCTCTCTCTCTCTCTCTTTCACTCCCTCTTTTGCTCACTCACGCTCTCTTACTCTCCTTCTCTTTTTCACTATGTGTGTGTTCATGTGTGTGAGTGTGCATGCGTGCGTGTTTGTATGTTTGTGTGTGCGCACGCGCGTGTGTTATATGCAAAAAGAAGTCCAACTCAGCACTGTAACATAATGAAACATTGTTTCAGTGAGGCCAACAAGCGAACATCTGCATGGTCACGCAACTTGTTAGAAGTAGCAGCCAGATTTCCTTTAGTCAGATCTCCTTTAAACCGCACTTTAACATCTTAAAAAGAAAAAGGGAATGGAATGTAAATAATGTAACCATGGATTAATTGCTTGAAAATAAGGTGGAATGATCGTAGCTGGAACGCTTTGATGAGTTGACATGTGCTAAGGAATAGCTTCCACCTCCGATGCTTGGAGAGGCAAGCTGTTCTCTGACCTATACGTATACATTTAGCCCTGGGAGGAACTGTAGCCATTTAATTGTCGGTTGTTCTCCCCTTCCTACGAACAATAATACACAACACAGTTTTTCTTACCAATCGGTTGTTTATTCAGTACCTTATACACACGGCCCTCCAAATAATCTTCACCAACACCTCATCTACTGCGACGTTTTACTATCTATATATTTGCTTCCATATGTATATTTTATCTTATATTTTTCTTTTATGTTCAGGAATGAAAATGAAATCACTAGTAGCTGTTCTGTTGTTCGTCGCATGTGCGGCCTCTGTCCCGCTCTCGGACAATTTCCTGGACCAGAGTTGGCAAACATATATGAAATTATTTAATAAAAAATACGAAACGGCAGAAAATGAATTCGTTAGGTAAGTGCTTTCTATACACATAACACAATGTATATGTGTGTGTGTATGTATATATATATATATATATATACATACATATATACATACATACATACATGCATACAAACATACATACATACATACATACATACATACATACATACATACATACATACATACATACATACATACATACATACACATACATACATATACTATATTATATATGTTATCGTAACCGTTGTCTTCATCGTCATTATTGTCATTAGATGCAGACGCTTAAATAGTATAATTCTAAATTATGCATTTCCAATTATTGAAACAATTCCCTTTTATAAACAAAATACAAGCGTTACTCCCTTGCTATCTGTCTTTTTGAGTGTCATCCTTAACGTACAGAAAGTAAGGGAGGAAAAGGAGGAAAACAGCTTAATAATAATAATAATAATAATAATAATAATAATAATAATAATAATAATAACAATAATAATAATAATAATAATAATAATAATAATAATAATAATAATAATAATAATAATGCCCTGATGCAGTACAAGGCAGTGGCTTTCATGGTTTTTGATCTTAACTAAATGGAAGTGTACATTGTTTTGTCTTGGTATAAAAGATGCCATGTAGCAAATATTCTGTTCAATACCACAGATTCGCTTGTCAGTTGTTTGACATTAACCAGTTGAGCATGTCTCTTAGTGGCTGACGATATGTGCATCTCTGATCATGAGCAGAAGTAGTGGGAGAGTATCATAACCATGTGTCGAGAGGAATTCTTTGGGGTTTGGATAATTTATTTCTGGAAACATGGGTGGTTCGTTCAACATCGTTAAATAAATTTTATTGAGGAACCTTTTGAGTGGGATGAGCTACTCGACGTGAAGAAAATTCTAACTGGGTCCCACCTGCAAGGCCATGTGCTGTTTATCTTGACATAAGATCATGTCGCGCACATATGGTTGTGATGCATGTAACTGGTGTGCCCTTATCTGACGGGTAGTCATGATGAGTGTACTGGGCTTCATATATTTGTACCTCACTGTCACTTTGATGGCATACACTTCTCTCTCTCACTCAATTAGTATGATAATGATAATAATAATTATTATAATAATTGTTTCTAACAAAGGCACAAGGCCTGAAATTTTGAGATAGAAGATTACATCGGGCACAGAACTAGATAGGTACTTTGTTTCACCGGCCCTGCGGGGGGGAGGGAATGAAAGTTGACCTCGGTGGAACTTGAACTCAGAGGGTAAAGAACCGGAAGAAATATCACTGTGCATTTTGTTCGACGCGCTAACCGATTTTGCCAATGATATAGTTTATAAAAGAATTGTTTGAAGAATCGGAGGTTTAAGCATACACACACAAACATACATATAAACATTCATACACGCTTTCTTCCTCTTTCTCTCTCTTTCTCTCTCTCTCTCTCACACACACACACATACACACATACCAGACGGTATTTCAATATATATATGTGTGTGTGTGTGTGTGTGTGTGTGTGTGTGTGTGTATGCGCCTGTGTGTGTGTGTTTATCAAGATACATAAAGCTATGGTGTATCAATTTGTGTTTGTTCGCGCGTGTGTATGTTTTTCCATCTCTCATACAGATTTCCTATTTTCAATCTAATTTGATCTTCAACTTTTATGTTTTGACCTATTTTTATTTGCAGACGTGTCATCTGGGAAAAGAACCTTCAATATGTAAATCAACACAACCTTGAAGCTGACATGGGCCTCCACACTTACTGGCTAGGACTCAATGAATATGCTGATTTGGTGAGACTGCAGTTTTACTTTAACTACTTTAGACTGAACTGTTCATCTTCATGTCGATTGATGTCAATATCTATAGTAGGATGGAAGGCATATCTGATTTTTTAATTTTTAAATAAATTCTATACTGTCGAACATTTTATTACCACACACACGCACACACATACACACACACGCGCATACATACATGCACACACACACATGCGCACACACACATGCACACACACACACGCACACAAACACACTCACACATGCACATACACATTCACACAGGCGCGCGCACATGCATATACACACACATGTACACACACGCACACACACACACATACACACACACATACACACATGCACACGCACAAAACCAAATTAGGAAATAGAAGAACAGAAAAGAAAGCTATTAAAGCTTGGTAGAGACTAAATACAAGAACTATAGTATCCTTGAATTATAAAAAAAATACTGAAATGAACATTTGAATATTTGCTGCATATTAGGGAAGTTGTTAATGCCAAAAAGTTGTTTTAGTTTTTAAAGATTATCAAATTTGTCTCTCATGTTACCATTATTCTTTTCTACTCTGGGCGCAAGGCCCGAAATTTTTGAGGAGAGGGCCAGTCGCCCAGTACGCAACTGGTACTTAATTTATCGACCTCGAAAGGATGAAAGGCTAAGTTGACCTCGGCAGAATTTGAACTCAGAACTCAGAACGTAAAGAATATTATAAAACAACTACTTTAGTAACGGTTTTTGTTGGTTCAACGGAGTTCAAACTCTGCCACGGTCAGCTTTGCCTTTCATACTTTCGGGGTCGATAAAATAAG
>NC_043005.1:22403820-22471320 GCF_006345805.1 Octopus sinensis | reverse complement strand
TACATAGTCTATCTTGGACGGAGCTACTTTTATCAATAATAATTCTAAGCGATGCAGTTTATGTTTGACTGGAGAAGACCTCAAAAACAAAGATAATGCCGCTTTGATGGCACCGTTTAACATTTTTGCTATTTCGAGGAAACAAACAGAACACCGGTGACATCACACATCACGTACATTTCAGTAACATGGAAAAAATCCAAATCCTATGATATCAGGTATTTTAACATAAAAAGAATAACGAATTACCAAGGTCTGATATGATACTAAATTTTACATCAACTTCAAAAGAATAGTCGAATTGGATTGAAATGCTCTATGTAGATCACCATTGCATACGAAGCTCAACACCAACTATACTGGATATAACCAATTGGAAGTTTGTTGCATAATGTTCCATTAGTGTTGTATAATCTAACTGTACCAGACTTATTTCTTTTAGTGACTTCCGCTAAATGATTGCCTTCGGGCATAAAACTTGAAGCGATAAGGTATAAAGGAACTAAAAATAACAAACATGATAATTTTTAGTCTATCTGCTTACATATCAATATATACAAAGTAGAAGGAAGATGGAAGTCACATCAGACGCTGGTATGAAGAGGCGCAAAATGCTTTCTTTAGTTATATGCTTATAGTTTAGATATTGTGAGATGTTATATTGTGATTTTATTTTAGGCTTATGTCAGATGGGAGTCATTTACTACTATATATTATGTTATATAAAGCTTAATATATCATGATATAATTTACATTATATATGCGTGTGTGTGTTATTGTATATTTTATACTGCATTCAAATTTGCCATTTCTAAGTCATCATGATATGTTTCACTATGTCGTATTTTTAACTACAGGACGCCAAATGCCGATACAAGAAAAGTGAAGTAGTTGCTACAGATACCGGTTACGTCGATGTCAAATCTATGAGTGAGGACTCTCTGCAAAGTGCAGTTGCCAAAGTTGGCCCCATTTCTGTAGCTATCGATGCTGGTCATCTGTCATTCCAGCTCTACAAACACGGCGTTTACAAGGAATCTCGATGCAGTGCCACAGCCCTTGACCATGGTGTGCTTGCTGCTGGTTATGGTACTGATAATGGTCAGGATTATTGGCTCGTAAAAAATAGGTGAGTGTGTTAGTGCTAATTATATATTCACTAAGTACTCATTATTCTAAACATACTTAAAAATATATATATATATCGTGTGGCGAATGTACATATATGTTTGTGTGAGTGTGTGTGCATATATATGCATAAATATGTATATATGTATTCATAGACATAGATACATATACATGCTTACACTTGCGCATGCGCGTATACACACACACACAATCTGTTCTTTTGCTGGCTTCAGTCATTGGGCTATAGACATGCTGGGGTAAATCCTTGAAAGGTATTGTCGATTAAATCGACCTAATCAGCGTTAGAACTTATATTTTAAGACTGGTACTTATTCTGTTGGTATATATTTGACTAGAATCTCGTCTGATAGTTCGTTTATTTTTTCTCGTTGTATCGTCATTTACAAACCAACAGTAAGGTTCTATGAAACATTGGCATATTTCAGAAGCCGGTGGATTGGTAGAATCATTAGAATGTCTGACAAAGTAGCCGGTTCTTTACGATTTGAGTTTCAGATCCTGCTAAGGTTAACTTTGCCTTTCATCATTCTGGAGTGCAAATTTCTAACTGAATATCGGGATTAAGTTAATCGAATATACTGACCAAACTGCCCTAAATTTTGAAGATTTGCATCTATTTTGGCTATCAATATTGTTTAACTATGGAAATAGTCAATCCTACTTTATTTCTGGGTTGATAAAATAAAGTACTAATCAAATACAGAGTGAGATTAACTATATTCGATTTTCGTTTCTATCCCCTAAGTATAGAATTTCAGTCTATGGTAGAAACATGGCACACAAAATTACTGAAGAATTTTTTAATTGCTTTGTTGTTATTTTTAAACAAGTGCTGATATATGCTCATATATACTAATATATGCTAATATATGCTAATGTCTACTAACATTGCATTTTATATTTTCAGCTGGGGCGGCAGCTGGGGTGTGAAAGGATACATAAAGATGGCTCGTAACCACAATAATATGTGTGGCATTGCTACCCAAGCAAGTTACCCAACTGTGTAAACGACAAAATGAATACTGTAATAAATAAACTATAAATCACATTGAATGAATTATTTTCGTTTATTTAAAACATTTTAATGCTCCTTTTAAATTGTTTTTTACTGATTTAAATAAATAGAATAATGTTTAATTTAAACAAGCGAAACAAAATCTTAATAGAAACCGCATAAAATGGTGAGAACATCTACTTTAGCCCAACTATTCAGCTTGTATTTAGTAACAGATACGACTAAATATTTCCGATTTCATGTTACTAAACGTTTCTCAAGCATCGAGGGTAATTTCTTTAACAGAAAGGGAAACAAATGTTAGTTGTATACAGAACGAAAAGCATGCCAAATAGCAAGCGAACTACTGTCTTCGGCTGAAAGTAGTTACAATTCTAACAAATTGAGAACACATCAATTAAATGGGAATTGAATTAAAAAGAAATTCATGGTAATGCATGAGGGATGTACCTATAAAAACAGCGCCAGAGCAACGAGCAGAATATTTAAAGATAGATATACCTAGCTTCAGCATTCTTTCTTCGACCTATCTAGAAGGAAAACACGTGTTATGTGGCATGCTTGGGGTCAAAGGGAGAAAAATATGTGTATAAATATTTGGGCAAAAGTAAATAATGTTGCGCATTATATAAATTGATTTGGAAAAAGTCGCTATTCATCTCGACAGAAATTCAATACCATTACGCAGAAATTTATGCTTACTCAAAAGAAATGTGATAGTATCCCGGTGCAAATATGAAAGCCAAATCCTGTTAAAAATGTTGGTCGGAGTTGTGAATAGTATGAATATTCTAGGATTAAATCGTAGTAATAGGACGGCAATAGAAGTATATAAAACAACAAGCTGCTACAGATCAGGTTAACTATCAAACAGATTCCCCAATGAAAACAGACTCAGCAATAGAGCAAGCAACACCAATAATAGGTACATAAGGGAATATAACATTTTGGATATCTGATAGAATACAGAAGATAAACTCGTGCGGCGCCTTGTATCCTTGAGCAAGGCATTTCAGCTCCCGTTGTTTCAGTCTACTTAGCCATAAACGAGATTCAGTCAAGTGTGGGAATAGCCCTCTGTTCTCCCAGCTGTCACATTCTCGATGTTCTACCGACTTAATAATGGGAAGGCCTAGACAGTATCTATGCCTATTTGCAACTATATTGGCACCTAAAACAATTAGCGAAAGTATGGTTTACCAAGTCATATTCCCTCGCGAGTGACGACTATTTTTTGGTACACACACACATATCTATACTATAATTGCGCAACCACTGGACCGATTTCGACCAAACTTGGCGTAAAGAACCGTGGGTACTGGAAGAGTGCCAAAATCTATATGGGATTCACGAAAATTAACCGGTCCGGTTCCAGTTTGGTAAAATCCGACAAAACGAATTACCCCTCTCTCACTATTCGGTGACTCTCCTACTATTCCTCATTATTACTACATCATTCTCTTATCGAGAGCTGTAGTGTGAGAAGTGGTTATTGACAGAATGCTGATAATGTTACCTCTCATAACTCTCTCTCTCTCTCTCTCTCTCTCTCTCTCTCTCTCTCTCTCTCTCTCAACATATTTACTGCTTCTCTTAACTTACTCTCAACCGGTTGTGCTCTTTTCCATATCTCCTTTGGTATTACTTTGATGTTTCTCTCTCACATATATGCATATTACGTATTGAACTCACTCTCTCTCATACAATGTTACCTCTCATAACTCTCTCTCTCTCTCACACACACATATACACACTATTTACTACTTCTCTTACTTCATTCTCTCTTAACTGGTTGCGTTCTTTCCAATATTTCTATCGGTGTCATTTTGAAAAAAAAAACAGAAATACTGTTAGTCTTCGGTGGAAATTACTTGCTAAACACTATCTTAAAGTGCGATTTTTATGTTATTGAATTGCTCTAAACGAATTTCACCATAAAAATATTGGGAATTTAGTATTTTTTAAGATATTAATAAAATTTGTCGGACCCATTTTCATGCCGTCGACCGTCAGAGCTACTCTTATGTCTGTTTACATCGTTGCACGAATGTATATGTTATTGGATGTAATGTCGTCTGTTATTTCTGAAATAGAACACGTTAAAAGTATGAACATTTCGGAAACTTTACGCATTCGACTGCATGAAAATAGGTTCGACTAATTTTATTATTATCTTAAACAATACCAAATTTCAGACATTTTTATGGTCAAATTCGTTTACAGCAATTCAAAAACATAAAAATCGCATTTTAAAATAGTTTTAGCGAGAGTGGTGTAATTGTAAAAACAAATACCCAAGGTAAATATTTAGTATTAATACCGTGAAAACTTCCCGTTCAGAGAAATTAGCTCAAATACTAGCTGAATCATCTCAAAACTTTCACTGTATAGTTGTCATAAATATTCACGCTTTCAACAGTACAATATGCCCAGAAAAAGGAAGGGCAACAACCTGTCCCGAAAAAAATGTCCGTTCACAAAATATTGTTGAGCAAAGACAACAGACGCTAATTGAAGAAAACAGACAAGGAACCAGCTCTTCACAGTATGTTGAAGTAAAGCAAAGGAGAATGCAAGAAACTAGTACAATGGAAACACCAGAAGAAACAGAGGCACTGAGAAATGCAGATCGTCTGAGAAGAGGGAAACCTGTGCAATGGAAAGACCAGAAGATTCAGAATCGGATGAAAACACAGAAAAGCCGTGCAATGGAAACACCACAAGAAACAGAAGCATGGACAAATACTGATCGGCTGAGGAAACAGGACTCTGAGGAAAACACGTCGCTGCCACAAATTCAGTAGCGACAAACAACCAGGCACGATACCAATCGAGTCGTCAGCAAAGAACTGACACTGAAAGAATGGCTATGGAAGTTGATGTGGAAGATTTTCATGAGAAAGAACGAAACCCAAGCCATATGTTGTACAACTGAGGAAACATTTTTAACAGAACACGCCCTGACTGCAAAGCTTATCTTTGGGATGCTGAAAAAACTACCCTCTGTTATGGCAAAGGAAAAATTAGCAATAGCAAAGTTCCATAGATAAAAGCCCCCAGAATTAATAGCTAAGTACTATGATGTTAATCTAAGCGGTCAAATGTTTCTGAACAAAATTCGTGACTACAATAATTTACTGGATATGGCTTCACTTGGGCTAGATAATCCACCAGTTAGACCACAGGGTGATAGCATTTTATGCCTACTTTCAAGATTCAAGGGAAGTTGTACTGCCATAAAGGAAGTCTTCTATCAGCAGTAAATAGGAAGCCAGTTTATGCACAGCTATATTTCGTTGACACTGAAAATGAGATGAGAAACAAGTTGTCATTCAGAGCAGTATCCCCGTGTAATATAATTCCTTCTGCTGGACATTGTAAGCGACTATGGAAATGCGACCAATAGTACTGATTTCATATTTTCTATCTTCCATGATTGTTCTCCTTATCCTCTTTTGCCACTTCTCTTTTTTATTCCGAGTGTAATACTTTGGAATTTCAGCATATAGTTTGTCTCTGGCGTCTGAGTCATGCTTATTTAATGTGAAAAACTCAGTCAAAGTTGCTTTTGCTGCAAGCTCAAGCTTTTCAGGCAGCTCGCCATCAAAAGTAAGAGATTGTTGATTTTTTTAGATGGCATGAGAGATTTATAACAGTGGGTTGTGTGGAATGGATTAAAAATCTGAATATCTTCCAAATTGCCGCACCAGATGAGATGTATCAGGCATTTCGGTAAGTGTCAATTTCATTGTCAACCACTTTAAGGGTTGAATTGTTAAACTCTTGAGGCATTCCCTTTGTTTCATCAGTACTGCTTGATCGGATTTGAACATTGACTCTATCAGGCCCTTTAGTAAGGTACTTGAAAAAATATTTCGCCGCCAGTACAATGTACACAACCTCAACATTTAGATGGCAGTTGTATCGGAGAGATAGGAATGGGTTGTATGGCACTATGAAGCTATCATCTACTTCAGTAGATGTTCGAGTAGTTCTAATAATGTGTGTCCTGCTTCCAGAGGTTGGTGACCGACGTCTGTATTCTGGATAGGCGTCATCACTCACAAATGCGGTACTTCTGCATTGTTTGGGAAAGACAGGTTTAATCTAGGGAGAGATCTCAATGAGGAAACAAACCTCTAAAGTCTAAGCGTCGAACAACAAACAATGAAAACCTTAAAAATACACTATCTATTGTTCTCCACTTTTACTAATGTTGACAAACCCGACAACAAACCGGAGCTGTTGTAGCCGTGACTAAGAGACAGCTAATTCTCAATTTTCAATGAAATCACATCAACAAACAATAGATGAACTTCAAAATTGGCGAGTGTCTATTGATATGCTGCATTCGATTGGAGCTATTGTTTCTCATCTCGTTCACTTATCTACAGATTTCTTGGAAGAGAAATAGCATACGCATTTTTTTTTATATTAGTGCGATTTTGCATTAAAAACTAAACACAAGGATAAAACGGTTACGACGACAAGGGTTCCAATTAATCCGATCAATGGAACAGCTTGCTCATGAAATTAACGTACAGGCGGCTGAGCACTCCACAGTTACGTGTACGTAGTCTCAGAGAAACACGAATGTGACATGGCTAACCCCTTAAAATACAGGTACTACTCATTTTTGCCAGCTGAGTGGATTGGAGCGACGTAAAATAAAGTGTCTTGCTCAAGGACACAACGTGTCGCCGGGAATTGAACTCACGATCGTAAGCTGAATACTCTAATCACTAAACCACGAGAGCAATCCAAAGCACCCGCAGCATTACCATGGATAGCTGCAAGGCTACAGTAGCCGGGCGGCGCATCCTCACAAATCTCATCTCTGATACTTCAGTCAGACGAGATGCTAAAGAAATCAAGAACTTAGTGGTTAGTTGCCCATTACCTACAAATATCTCAAATGTCACGGATTGAAAAATGTAATTTCCCTGCAATTGGTGATAGTGTGGGTTTGGAATTTTAGATTAAGCTGCTATTTTTTTACATTATATTTCATTATATGGTTACTAGCATCATGAGCGAAGAATTTGAAATCATGTTGTTTTTACATTTCTGATTCTTGTCAGGATTGAGAAATTTGCAGCCTGTGATTGAATACGTGCAGCATTCTGAAATAACGAAATACAACTTTTGAGGGAGAATTACTATAATGAAATATATTTTTTGTTGATATAATTATATTTAAACACGCTTTTAAAAATTTAGGGCACTAGTTAAAATTTGCTTACATTTTGTTAGGGATTTTATGAACAATTGTATTGTTTAAAAGTAACCGAGATTTGGCAGTATTAAATATTTTTTAATGATGCCTTATTAGATAGTAAACTCCAAAGCGGTTCGCCAACAAAAATATTCCCCACCTCTGTTTTAGATGACAGTTATATTCGTGTCACATTAGCATGACTTAAATCCATTTGTTATTTTCCTATTGTGATTTCAATGATAATGCCACAAGTATTACGAGACCGTAATTTTGTATCAAGGAATTATTTTTACAGTGATGTAACTATTAAAATATATGATAAAGACCCAAAGTCGATAGTGTGATTGCACTATGAGAGGAGTAAAATGCGATTAAAACCAATAATTGCAGAAAAATTCTGTCTGGATCATAGGATGAGGGTTCATTGAGCAAGCGTTTCTGGGATCAAACACGAGCGTGTTCATAAAGTGATTGATTCGGACGAGACCTAAAACGTTTGAAGCTTTTATTTATAATAGCACTTCTACAATACGAGAAACAACAGCTGAAATAAAAAAAGATTTTTTTTTTTCTTTTGCATCTCTCCATATTTTATGTATCTCATATATTGTGACTTTTATGATTTTTGCTCACAAGAGTTTGCGAGAACTTCGTCCGCAGTCTCAGCCTGGGAATACCTATCGAACACTTTGAGCAAAAATGTTACTTTTACCATTAAATATACAATGCAGTTCTTTATTTACACCCTAGTAAAATGTTGGCATGTCAAACTACTCTTTTATTTGTTTCAGTCATTTGACTGCGGCCATGCTGGAGCACCGCCTTTAGTCAAGCGAATCGACCCCAAGACTTATTCTTTGTAAATCTAGTACTTATTCTAGCGGTCTCTTTTGCCGAACCGCTAAGTTACGGGGACGTAAACACACCAGCATCAGTTGTCAAGCGATGTTGGGGGGACACACAAATACATGCACACACACACACACACACACACACACACACACACACACACACACATATATATATATATATATATATACGATGGGCTTCTTTCAGTTTCCGTCTACCAAATCCACTCACAAGGCTTTGGTCGGCCCGAGGCTAAAGTAGAAGACACTTGCCCAAGGTGCCACGAAGTTGGACTGAACCCGGAACCATGTGGTTGATAAATAAGCTACTTACCACACAGCCACTCCTTCGACACTTCAGTGTTCAACAGTTGTTTGTTAGTCTTCATGTGAGTGTATATATACATATGGATATATGTGTGGATTTATATACATTTAAATTAGTGTGTGTGTGTGCAAGACCCCTTGACATTATATCTTAATGCCCTCAGTCATGATTCAAAGTTCAAAGTAAATCACTTGACATTCACTAAACTGACCTAACACTCTCACAATCATAACACTCTCACAATCAATATTTGTTTTTCTTATCTTTGCAATATTTCAAAAACAATACCTGTCCTGTAATTAATATGGAGGGCCTGTGTATAATGCCCAAATTGTATTTTTTCATGCAAGTTTGCCTTGAGACTGTGAGTGACCAAAACTACCAGTAAACATGGTTTATTTCCCTCGTGATCACTCTCCATTCTAAACGGCAGTAAATTAAGTAATAACTATGTTATTTTTTTATCATTGTTAAGTAATATTCAAGCCAGTTTTAATATATCAAAGGCATAGATAGAATTTCTGCAGTGGAGTTCTCGGTTATTAAATTTCATATATATATATATATAAATATATATATATGTACATTTCGCCTTTCTTATAATATATATATATAAGGATAAGCATATATATATATATAAGGATAAGCATATTAAAAGAGGTCAGTGGGAAAACTTATTTGAATAAAAGGATTGGGGACTACTGTTGGGAGACACTGTGAAAAGGTTGAGAACCACTGCTGTATAATGAAATATGTCAGAAGGATAATCCCGAGGACAAAGAAATAAGAACCCACAATATAGAAGAAGACATAGCTACTCATAGTAAAAAGGAGTACTGGTGGAATGTCCCAGTGAAGACCTGAATAAAATGTAAGCGCAACAGACCTGATATAATGATTTGGGGTGGAGAAAAAACTGTATACAGTTGTGGAAATTAGCTGCCTTACGGATGCTAACATAACGCTGAAGATCAGTGAAAAAGAACGATCGGAAAACTAAGACACGCAGATATAGTCGGAGTGACGCAAGAAGCAAGAACCGGCCTAGAGTCGCACAATTTCAGGCATTTTTGCAAGAGCAGTATAAAAGAGATGAAAGAGGCAGTGGTATACGAAGTGAGAAAGGAGGAAGAAGAAAGGCGAAATGCACATTTGGTGCAATGTAGTCAACAGGGACAGTGCCTGAGATGGGAGGAATATGTGATCAGCCGCAGAATATCATGGAAGGAACTTTGGGCTTGGGAACAAGCAAGATCATCCTTCCTGATCAAGTCTACCGGCGAACTTAGTCAGGTGGAACATAAAAACACCGATGAGTGTAGATGCGGTGAGAAAGGGACGGTTAGACATGTTCCGTCAAATTGCAGACTAGCACTAGAAAGATATACATGGCGGCATAGTCAAGTCCTCGGTGTCATAAGCACAGCACTCAAGGAGAAGATCGAGAGGTACAATAGGGGAGATTACCCAAAAGTAGAAAAGCGCAGGAAAGTATACTCTCACAAGGAGGGAAAAGGATATAAAACCAGGCCTACAAGTAAAATATACGAGATAGACGAAAGATGGAAGGGATACTGGGAGGTGGCCACGGATTTGGAAAGACAAATAATATTTTCACTAATAAAAACGACAAAAAGACCAGATTTAGTCCTATGGAGCAGAGAACGGAGAATAGGAATTTTACTAGAACTGACAGTATCTTGGGAAGAGAACATCGGCAATGCAGAGGAACGAAAGAAGAAGAGGTACGAAAAACTAATCGAAGAATGCAGAGAACAAGGATGGAATGTCGAGTATTACCACCTGGCAGGGGGGGGGGGCTAGAGGCTTCATTGAAAGGAAAATGACAACGCTATTCAAAAGAAGATTTGTTTTTTCTAACTCCGAGCCGCGAAAACTAATAAGGAGAGTACATGAGGCGGTCGAAAAAGCGAGCTTCTACATATGGCTGAAGCGGGAAAACCAAAAATGGCTTGAAAATCATAACATGCCGGCGGGAAATAACATCACTAGGTGAGACAAGCTGACACTGAATCAGCTTCGCTGACTGACAGGTGACGGTCGTTTAGAGAATGCGCGGGCTAAGACTACGCGCCTTCACTAGTCAGTTAAGGTGAGACAGTGTCACGTGACAACTTGCTGGGGCTGCCTGCTGGAGCCTAGCGGCAGGTATTTAAAGGGAAAAATTTGACAAGTCAATCAATTACCGGCTGACACTCGTTGACGATACATCGAAGAGGCCAGGGAACAAAAGAAAGAAGAAAGAAGACATGCACCCAACACCAGAGCTGTAGACACCTCCGAAGTGGGGGGGGCCGCCACGTCAAAACGGTAGAGGAGTAGGGGCCGAAACCGGACGCGGTTCCTCCTGATGATGTCTTGAGCTAACTGGATCCTATAAAGGAGCTGTTGTGGTAGCAGACCACGAAACACGGTTGTAATTCCTCCAACCAGTTTGGTTAGGGTTTGTGTAACACTACTTTTATATGTTTCCTATTTGGAAATAGATAATAAATATATTTTACTTTTTGAAGTAGGAATATATATTGATAAACACGTCACTTATAACTTACTTATAAGTGTTATCATTAAACATAAATCCTGACTCCAGCTACATAAACACCATAGCGAGAAATCTTTCATACTAACTACTAGAGTTCACAACAATTCAAATAAGTCTTGTTGGATCTTTATCATAGACATAGCATAAGAAATAGCCAATATTTCAAGGAGTACGTGTCATGGAGTTTAGTAACATCCAAAGATCACTGAGTAATTTCCCCAAAATCCGGGGTTTTATAACCGCTCATATCCGAATTCTAAGAACCGTATTTCGTGAAAGATTACTTTGACGAAAATTTAGAATTTGTATATGGGCAGTAATTTTAACCAATGAGATTACCAACAATTATGCTTGTTCGAGCTACACATGTAATTATTGGGGCCCTGAGATATGTAACACACTGCCCAAATACCAATCTTGAGAAATTAGACTTTCAAAACCAGAAAGGAGAAAGCTAATTCGAAGACTACAGATCCAATCTATCACTGGAACTGTAAAAATCTGTAAAACTTTCCAGACGTTTATCATTTAAATATATATGCGCATGTCTAGATGTGCAACTATATGCACGAGAATACATACATAAAGCTATACATAGAAATATGTGCACATGCATACATATGCATACATACATACATACATACATACATAAATACATAAATACATACATAAATACATATATACATACATACATACAGGCATGCATGTATACATACATACATACATACATGCAGGCATGCATGTATACATACATACATACATACATACATACATACATACATACATACATACATACATACATACAAAAATACCCTGTTGTTGATGTTGAAATTCTAATGAAGGAGTCTTGGATCTAGGTTAGAAACCGGCTCTTTCTCTATTGACAGAAATCTTGAAATAAAATTGAATGACATACATACACACGTAAGTGACTGGAACTATGTGAAACACTAAGTATTGTAAAATCTAACTAGATTCCAACGGACCTATCATCAATAGACGGAAACGATCTCAGCACTGATCAAAAATACCTTCCTGATATCCACCAGTCTATTTCTGGAGGGAAATATTCATCTGAAATGGCTTTAAGGAAACCCGGTAAAATTGCGCATTATCGATGGCTTACAACTGCAAATCGTATGCAACGGTTGCATGTTACCACCGAGAATCCTTCTAACTCGATGAAATTGATTGTTTCTTACATAATGAAAGTTTACGTACCAATGTGGTTCACAATTAAATGCAATTCTTCCTTGAAAAATGGGGCTCTAAATGTGTTCAAAACGATTGAGTCTTCGAGAGAAATGGATCAAGCGGTACAAGACATTGTGTTTCCAGTTACACAACGGAATGCTTTCTTCGACTACCCAGAAAACATTTTACTGGCCATAAAGGATGAACAGAACCACATTTGATAACTGACATGAAGGTGCATAAAGCAGACTCGAACACAGTATAAAGGGAACTTTGTGCGACCTTTCAAAATTCCTTCCCTAAACTTTTCTGCCTCAAACTACATGGATATAATTAACTGGCAGGACACTTTTGTTACTGAACTACCTCTAATACATATTTTCTTGAAGAAATCGATACCTCCATTTAATAGCCGCATTTGATGCAAGTGGAAAAATTACCGTGCTACACCCAAGTTGTGGAGAGATGTGTAAAACTCGTGATAGATGCATCAGCTATTTGTGGTGAGAATAGTCGAGATGGTGGATCTTTTCGGTTTGAACGGCAGTTTTTTCTAGCGGTGTCATATGAAATTGTCACCCATAATTATGACCCTGTTTTAGGGTTAGGGTTAGTTAGGGTTAGGGGTGGGGGGAAGGGTATCTTTTTTTCTTCACAAATGTAAATAAACCCAATCTGTTTCTTAAACGAGGGACATATTCATTATGCACAGAATGTTTTTTACCTCAATGGACGTCATCGATTGGTTGAAATTGCAGAAATTGAAGGAAAAAAAACAACAAATATCTTACAAACTATAGAATTTTCTCAATAAAGCCAAGAGAAAAAGATGTTTTATAAACACATTGTTGACACACTACGGCAGAAATTGAATTCACCTCAATAGACGTCATTGATTGGTTCAAATTGCGGACATACAAGAAATTAAACAACAAATAGCTTACAAACTACAGAATTTTCTCAAGAAAACCAAGAGAAAAAGATGTTTTATAAACACATTCTACCAGTATACGAAGTTTAAAAGTGTTTAGTTACAAAGAAATTATTTTTAAAATCTGCCGGTCAAAGTGAAAAGATCCGCTGCTTCTTTTAGTTTTCGTATTTTCCAGTGATGTTCTCTGTCTATTATTTTAACTTCATCCCACAGGAGGAGGCGGTCTCCATTTTTCCATATATGATCAGCTATACTCGATTTCTCAATATCTCCTCGTGTCACAGCTTTGCGATGTTCATCTACCCTTATTTTGATGGGTGGCATGTTTCGCCTTTGTATAAACTACCACTGCTGCATGGGATGGAGTACACGCAGTCTTTGGTCATATTCTCTTCTATTGGTGGGTTTTACTCGAAAGAGATATTTACGAAGTGTTGTATTACTCTTGAATACTGTCCTGGTGTCATATGGACAGTATTCCATATGTCAATCAAATGGTCCATAGTTGAATGACTGCCATGGCTAATAGGTGCATTCAAGTGTGAGCAATCGAGATTACTACTACGGTGAGACTGAACCAGCACCTATTCATTATTATTAGCACGCCGGGCGAAATGCTAAGCGATATTTCGTCTGACATCACGTTCTGAGTTCAAATTCTGCCAAGGTCGATTTTGCCTTTCATCCTTTCGGGGTCGATAAATTATATACCAGTTGAGTACCAGAGTTGATCTGATCGACTGTCCCTCTCCCAACAAAATCCAGGCTTTGTGCTTATAGTAGAAAGGATTATTATTATAATCATTATCATCTTTATTCCTATTAATATTAACATTACGTTTTAAGGTAGCAGTAGTCCTGTGAGTAGTTTTCATTACATTTGTATTTCTATTCTTATTTAATCCATATAGCTTAATAATTTTGAGCTAACATAATATTACATTTACTTATACCTGAAATTATAGCCCCCAGATTAGGGAAGGTAGAATAAGAAACTCTAATTTTTCTTTTACAGAATATTTAGAGATATCTGCTAAAAAGAGGGGAGTTGTTTCCAGTATACTTAACAACTTGAGAGATACTAGTAGCTATTGCTGAATTAGAAGGTGGGTTATACCAGATTACATCAGCATTACGTAATCAATTCCGGTATCCCGAAATACAGTGTTTACTCCTATGGATTTTCTTTATATAGGGAGAAGTACATTTATTATTAATGGTGTTAAGGCAACCTTGAGTTCCTACTCTATCTATTACCTCCGTTAGAAGAAATTAATTTTCGAGCAGAATTTACGTAACTATGTCACCATTATTAACATTATTATTATTACCGAGTGAGAGAACAGTACATGCCATTAAAGTGGCACTGGGGTACAAATATATAAAGCCTAATATACCCGTCATGATTACCCGTCTGATAAGAGTACACCAGGCACATGTATCACAACCATATGTGCGCAACATGATGAACTCATTTGAAGATAAACAGCCCATCTTTTATATCAAGACAAAATAATGTACATGATAACACTACCAGTCAGAAGTCATGAGAGTCACTGCCTTGTACTGCACCAGAGCATTTATTATTATTATTATTGTTGTTGTTGCTGCTGTTTTACATGGTGTAATTGATTTGTTCAACAAAAAGCGCGTCTGAAACAGTTGTCGTAAACCTCGGCCCATCTGTGTTATTACACACACACACACACGCGCATATATACATTTGTGTGCGTGTATGTAAATATATATATATGAGTGTGTGTGTGTGTGTGCGTTTGTGTGTGTGTGCGTGTGTGTGTTTGAACGAAACACCTAGCCACGCTCGACTGACATCACAACACTACGCTACATGTGGAGCGTAGTAATTATAATTTTCTTCCCACGTGGAAAAGTTTCAGCGCCCTAGCTCGTGTATGATCGTTTAGGAACTCTGACACATGCATACATACATACATACATACATACATACATACATACACACACACACACATATACATACATACATACATACATACATACATACATACATACATACATACATACATACATACATACATACATACATACCGACATGCTGAACACACACACGCATCTACACACAACACACACTCACACATCCAAGAGTATATTTGTTGGTATAATTGCCAATTTCAAGTACGAACTCATTCAGAATTATTTACTTTTATATTTCTTTATCAAGTTGCGACCCGATAACTGGAAAACATCTGTTAACCTTCGAATATAATCTCTGCAATAAGTATATACAACTACTCGACATTTCAACAACTTCAAACTGGAGACATTTTTAAATGCAGAAAGTTAGACTTTATCTTCAATTCCCACTTGTTTATATCTTTGACAAGTCCTTATTAGTTATCATAGGTCGAAATCTTGTTCTAACGTTTATGCAAGTCATCTAAATTTTTAAACGGAGATAAAACTTTATAATATCTGTTTTAATTTCTGATTGAACTTATTTCATTTCACTGATACCATCAATGTTATTGAGAAAGTGATGAACACCACATGTTATCATTGTATCACATTGATATTGTTTCATTCAAACCAGCGACGAGTAAAAGAAATTACGATATAATGACACTACTTCAAAAGTAATGAAAGTAGATGAAATAAGTACCAGTTGATACTGGGGTAGATGTTATCAACTTACTCCATCGCCCGAACCTGCTGGCCTTATGCCAAAATTTGAAACCCATATTTTAGAACCAATAATATAAAATATATTTTATAGTGTTGTCTTCCAGCATGGTAAATGCCTGAATCCGAAACTGAAGAGCAATTTTCATGTGAAAATAAAGTCAATTGCAAGAAGTGATTTAAACCAGTTAATAAGGTTATAATGAAGGATATGATGTCTAAAATCATACCAGTTCGTGTACTAAGACTCATTCTAAGCTGTTACTATTTGACGGCGACCTCCTAAGCGAGCAGGACACTAGCCTGTATCAAGTATTTCTTAGGATTTTCTCCATATTCTCAATTAGAAGATCTGATCCAGAGTGGTGCAAGTGATCCGTTTGTCACATTCAGTGAGTGCCCATATTGGAAGCCCTGGATATAATAGTCTGTACGCCAATGTCAATTTCTTTTGCCATTGTTGTATATTCCAGGTTCAGTCCTGATTGAACAATTCCACTGCAAGTAAGCTGTCGGCTGAACGACAAATTGATATCCGCAGATCCATGTTGCACCATATTTCCACCTAATTGAGAACCAGACTGCATATTCCAACATACGGTAATGAATCGTATGAGGTACCGTATGACAATCTAGCCATACATTTGCTATTATCCATTCTTCAACTGTGCGCCCGTACATTCTGGTGATGATCATAGTGTAGGTGGACGTGATATACCCGATCAGAGCCTGAGAGTTGCTGTTTCTGCACACTTATTGTTGTATCCCAGCACAAAACCTAGCGTTAGTTACGCTAATGATTTTGCAGCTATGTCTGTATCTTTCTATGTTTGTCAGGGCTAAAATTGTAGGGATAATAGTGTTAGAATGCTGTTGTAATAGTACTCTGGGATATTGTACGTGTCTGAATTTGGAGTTGAACTTTCATGTAATGACAGACTGTGCGGGTCGGAGTTTACTTATATAACGAACCGTATCCTTTGTATATCCACGTGCACTTTTACATTCAATATTTTTGATTTGTTGCGTAGATGATCTGCGATGGTGATTGAGAATAACGTGTTATGGTGCATAGTTACCGAAAGTGTTCATTGTAATTTACTGCGGTTTGTTTTGGAAAAATCGGGAATCTAGGTAAGACTGGCGTAGTCAAGATATTGAAAGCGAAGATTGGTTGTATTTGGTGTCCTCTGGTGTCGGTAGTAAGGAGGAAGACAGGGGTTTCGGTTGTTGCTGCTTTAAGTCAGTTATTGTTGAGCTAGGTTTATAAGCGATTTAAGCAGGATTGAAGTAGGTAATACCTAGAGTATGGTGTAGGATGTGAGTGTGATATCATCTGCATATGAGGTTATCTATATGTTTCGTGAAGTTGTGGAAAGGTCGTATAAGGTTGACAAGTGTAGGTGATAAGATAGGTCCTTCTAGTGTTCCAGTCGGGAAGTTACAAGATTCTGGAAGTGTTGTTCTACAAAACATGTGCTTATCAGCTTGATTGCTAGCTGGCATTTTGTGTTGTTCCTTAAAGTGATATTGAGTACTTTTTGTATCAATGACCAACCGTGAATGGAATCGAAAACACACAGAAAATGTAGAATTCTTCATGTAATCCATTCAACATCACTTTAACGAACAACATAAGATTATTATTGTTGAAGCCATCGAGTTTTAGATTTGTGCGTTGACTGGTGATTTAGTACTGTGATCTGAATCTGTGTTGTGATTTGGAGAAGGTGGTATATGGATTAGTGATGTCAGGATTAACTTTTCTAGAATTTTCCACAGCGTGTTTAGGAAGATGATTGGTTTGTATATTATTTTTGTCCTTGAATATGTGATAACATTTTATTGAGCTTTAGAATTGTTCTAATTTGCTCTAATATCCAGATTTTAGGGACTTGAAAGTCTTAACACAAATAGTTGTAGGTTGGGTGAGTGTGGTGATTCTTTCAAGTCCTAGTCATTTTTCCTGTATGTTTGTGATGTTGACTGGCCCAGAGGTTTTAGAGTGTTTAGATTTCGTGTTTTTGTGTGTCTGGTGGTCGTCCACCAAAGTTTCCATTTACCAAATTCACTCATAAGGCATTGGTAGACTCAGGTCAGTCTAAGACATATACTCAAGATGTCATGCAAATCCTTTATATTTTCGTAATGGAAAAATAGGGCTGCAGAGGGAAGGTGTATCTTTTCGTTTTGTGTTTCTTTGTTTTTTGTGGGGCTTTTTTTCGTGATGACTGATTTTCGATAAATGTATAAGGGATGATGCTGGATATTGCAATATGGGCATATTATTTAAAGTATTTATTGAGGCTTGAGGTGTGATGTAACCGTTGCTATCGATAGTGATGATGATGATGATGATGATGATGATGATGATGATGATGATTGCTCTATAAAATGTTTTGCTGTTAGTTTTTGTTGTTTACTTTGGATACAAATGATCGTCAGTTTTTTCTTTTGTTTTTTTGTTAAGTTTTATCTATTTATTTCTTTATTAATAGCTCCTTAAGTTTCTTTTCGCATTTGAGGAGACTTTTTTACCCCTTCTCAACACTAATTTTTCTAGTTATGCCTTTCAAAAGAAATACAGGCGAAAGATATCTTTGTTTCAAGTATCAGATAATTAGAATTAAGATATCTCAATCCAGTGCTTTATAAATGATTTTCTGTATGAACTACATAGATAAAGAACACAAATATTTTGTAACAGTGGCATTAGTTTTCAAACTAAGGGAACTACCAAATAGTAAGAGTAAAAGTACCAGCATACATATATGCAGAAGATATGAAGGCGACAGTGATTGAAGAGGAAAGTTATAAGAGACTGCAAGAAATGTGTGGAGAGAACATTGACCCACAAGGAGTAAGGGTGGAATTCAAAGAATTGCCACCAGTAGTGGATTTTGTAGAAATTGAACCACTAATGAAATATTACTAAAAAGTAAATAAGTTTGTCAAATCGACAGGAAAAAAGAAAAGAAAAAAGAAAAAGGGAGTAAAAAAGGAAAAAGAAAGAGTAAGTGTTTTATGTTATGTTTAATAATATCGAAAATAGAACAATGTTAGAGAACGTATAACAGTTCAAATAACTGTAATGGTAGACGATAATTAATTGTTATGTAAATACATGATAAAAACGGACAGTTTAAAAAGATTAATGGTAATGCATGTGATGAGAGGCGCATGCAGCCATTCATAACCCCATTATTGTATAATCATCTCATCATATTCGTTCTATGTATTGTCCCCTCTGTGGTGTCTTGTCTGTCCTTGTTTGTCCCCCTCTATGTTTAGGCCCTTGTGGCGGCTAATAAAGAAACCGAGAAGCTGGACCGTCTACATCTACTGACGTAAGTGATGAGGAATGGTTAGTTTCAGGGAGGGAGAGGAAAAAGCTTTTCGTTCTCTTCCTCCAACAAACAAAAAGTTTTAAAACGAATGCACAAGAACAGACACGGACACAAACAAAAAAAATTACAAACGCAGGGAGCAAAAACGAAAAAGATATCCCCAAAAATAACACTGGATATACAAGTAATACACAGTAAGGACAAAGAGACAAAAATAAACGCACAAGAACAGATACGATTGCAGAAAAAAAAACATTACAAACACAGACAGCAAAAACAAGTTACCCCCAAAAAGAACACTGAATATACAACACAAGCAACACACAGCAAGGACAAAGAGACAAAAAAAATTTTAAACTGTTTAAAAAGTCTTTCTAAAATGTTCAATGACAGTATCTGGAGTGTGGGATTCGAGTTGATGTCGTTCAACCTTTTCACTTATCATATATTATTGTACCTATAATATTACTGCTCAATGCTTTATTGACCACTTAAATTTCAAAAGGCAAAATCATCTCTAGACAGGTAGGAACTGAACCAATATTTAATGAAGGAGGGCTATAGGCTTATAGATTTAGCATATGCTTGTACAAACTTTAATCAAGAAATAGTACAGAGGCAAGTCGCACGATAATATACAGCAAGTTGCTAATCCCACAGACCCTGTCAATACATATACAAGAACACACTAACACTTAGACATCTACGACATATGTCGGAATTTTTGTCTCTGGATGTATTTGTGGAGTTGTTAGCTAATTCCTCCTACATCGTTTTATCGATTTTGATGAAACTTGACACGTGAGTAGAACTCATGTCTGGAAACCTCATGGCATACTCAGATTGTTGAAAATATCGATAATAGGGCCCCTCGAAGGGATCCTTATATTTATCTAAAATATTTCATTTTAACAGCCAAGGCAAATAACTCATTCGCCCAGATTTTAACAGTCAAGGGGAAATAACACACTCATTTTCCTAATTCATTTGGTATAAATCAAATTGAGTATACTTATTTCTTAGTATTTGAACCTTTACCTTTTTGCTAGCTGTGTTTGTAATGTATATTGTCTGCGTTTGTATCTGTTCTTGTGCATTCGTTTTAAGCTTTTTGTGTTTGTTGGAGGAAGGGTACGAGAACTTTTTTCCTCTTCCTCCCTGCAACTGAGTTATTTTCACAATTTATCAAGTACAACCCTCATAAAAGTAAATGATATTTTCCTAAACAATAGATCCACTTATTTCGGTTAGTAACCTATTCACGAATATACCAACTCTAGCGCCGCTGAGGGTAATAATATTCTCTAGGAACGCACATAAGCCCTTTTCAGAGTTATTTACTTTGAATTGTTATCTAATATCTGATTAGCCTGTTATTACCTAAAATGCTTCACGATTTTAGTATACATACCTTATTAGTATTTCCTCCTAAATTCTATATACTCTGGGAACGCATTAAAAACCTTTTCGGGCTATTTTATTTGAATTCTTACTATCGGGTGACTAATTTCACGTTATTACATAACTGAACTCATAATTTGGGCATTCATAACTTATTGGGAATTCCTAAAAACAAGATCCTATGTAAGACAGTTTGGTATTCTCTGTAAATGCGCAAAAATCGTTTTAAGGGCTACATACTTTGTATTGTTATTGGATTAGCGAAACAATTGTGAGAACGGAACCAAGAGTTAAACCCCGCTTTCCCGGTAATTACCTGGTACATTAGCTAGTATCTATAATAACACAAAGCACTACTACAACACCACACCAGAAATACTATTTCATTCGATTTAAGCAAAATTCATATTTTATACGCAGCAAATTTACAGTTATAAGAGCGCTTGCTAGACTACCTCACTGTATTTGTTCGGACAATCGGTGCTCTGAGTTCAAATCCCGCCCAGGTCAACTTTGTTTTTTATCCTTGAAAGTTGCACCCCCCCCCCAAAAAAAAAAAACTACCAATCGAACCAGGTGCATTGGCAGAACTATAATAACGTAGGACCGAATGTTTTGCGGTTTTTATTCAGGATCTTAGCACTCTACGTTCAAATCTCACTGTGGCATTATTGGGTATTAAATTTGATCTGACGTTCGGTATAACATGATTAGCTCATACCTTTAGTGTCTGTAACGGAACCGACTCTGTAGCAAGCCTTCGAGTAAAGTCTCCAATTTGAAGATACCTTACACTCTCCCTCCGCGCTATCAGTCTTGGACACCATGAGAAAAATAATGGGTGCGTCCTTCCCTCCTGACTAAACCATAAAATATAAATGAATAACAGCTACATTAGCTTAAATAGTCCCCAAACATCACTAAACCAATGAGATGAAAAGTACAGAACAATACATGTTACATCCCAACTGACTCCACCTTTCCCAACGCCTAGAAAAAGAAAACAGACTGGATAGTGCAGAAACAACTTTGTACGAGCAAATGATGAAGCGTTTACGAGCTGATTGGGGTGGTAGAAATAGCAACCAAATCTTCAAATTTTATCCTATCCTTTAGAAATGGATGAATAATTCTGAGTTTGGTTGTATGGTAAGATGTTTACTTCTCAACCAGATGTTTCTGGGTTCAGTCCCACGGCGTGTTAACTGAGTGGAGGATGGATAACTGCGAAAAAGTCGTTGCCTGATTCAAACAGCCCCTACAACTTCACATCTTTCTCTTCCTGATGCAACAACGAAGACACAACTTAAAATAAATTTAATGCGATTCAAACAATTTTCACATCGAAATTCTTTTTCATTTCATTTTAATATTTTCACACGTTCTCCTTTGATTATGAGAAGGTCCTATACACACGTAATGCCTGGTTGACTACCTGAGTTGTCTTTTGTATGTTAATCCGCTCCCCATGATCATTTGAAACACAAAGATATGTATTTCATTCATTTGACACAAGTATTGTGATGGATGTTTTAAGTGTCATTTTAATGCTCGATCTAAATTTGAAATTCGATTTTTTTTCCTATCAAGCTTAGTTTTCTTGTAACGCAATATCTATTTTTTTCCGCATTTAACATAGTCATCAAATAAGAAAATAATGATATAATATATTAATATGAGTATAATTAAAGATTTAAAAGTCGATATACATGTTATGTTTATTTTACGTAAAAATATTACAATTTATGCTTGGAGGCAAATTTAGCCTGGGTAGCGAACGTTTTAGATTTCTTCAGACATGAACCTTGGGTCTATGTATGGAGCAGTTTCAGATCTGTTTGTAAATGCAACATTATTAATAGATAGTGTTTCTTGCTTCTTGTTGATTTTACACCAGCATTGTGTTCATGTAGATGCTCTGTATGGTTGTGGAACTATATAAATTATCCTAATTACTCTGGCTGTACAGGTGATGATCTAATTTTAAAACACCAGAACTATTTTATACCATTAGTAAAAAAGAAATGCCGTAAAGGAGATGATTAGGACGAGAATTGAACTCCTCACATTTATTGTATGACATGTGTAAGTCTACTAATGGGATGACTACATCGTTCAAATCACATGCCATCTGTTATTCCAAGCATTAAGAGAGATTAATCTGTCCTTTGATTACAAATGGGATCGCTTCAAAGACAATATATATTTTTTCTGCAATGAAGCGTAAGTTCACCATGATGTTCAACATCTAGTATCAAATTCCTTTAAGTACATCATTTCAAATGCTGAGGAATCATACGAAGCTGTATCGTTTCTAATCAGATATTCCAGGATACCTGTTCTTCCCAATGAACCACATTTCCCATTACAAGGAAATCTGAACGACCAATTTCAATTTACCAAATAGAAGGGCCAAACTGCGTTTCTTCTTTCTGTAGCCACTATAATGAATTCAATGAATGACTCTGAAGATGAATATGTTATGTAAACATGTTAATTCAGGTGTAGGCTTCTCGATCCTAAACGTAATGTTGACAAGTGGCGATTATTCGCTTACTCCTTACAGATTAGTTTGAAATCCGTCCTTCATAATGAAAATACATTCCTTCCAGTACTTATTAAACAGGCTGCAAACATGAAAAAACAATCATATGACAACTTGAAGTTGCTTCTAGGTTATACTAAGTACCGTTCATTCGGTTGAGTGAAACGGTAGGACAAGCAAAACCACTACGTTCAGAATAATTGGCAAAATGCATCTCACTTGTTTTAGGTAAGAAAAATATTTTGATGATCTGGGAAAATGTTCTTTCCTTCTTGCACATTAAGCTTGGACTTTTAAAAAACTTTGTAAAGGCAATGGATAAAACGCAAATTGGGTTCAAATACTTTGTGGGAAAATGGCAAAGACAAAAACTAACTGAAATATTCTTAAATCTAACCTAACCTTATTAGAGGTTCATTTCCTTAACTCTCACTTGGACATTTCCCCAGAAAATCTGGGATGATAAACAATGAATATGATGACCATTTTCATCGGGATATTTCTACAACAGAAAAGCATTACCGAAGCAGCTGGATCCTCAGTATGCTTGTTGATAGCAGTTGGATTCTCAAGAGAGACATGGCTGAGATTATTACTGTAGAAAGTAAAACTAAGACACTTTTTTAAATTACAGATATGCCCTTTCGATTTTATTTTAAAAGATTCGTGATTATATTGGTCTTTGAAAACCAAACTGCTCACGAGACAAAAACCTAAGCTGAGAGAGAAATATTGTAGACTTGTCTGAATTCAACGCAAAAGCTCCAAAACGCTACAAGAATATTAAAGATTTTTAGGTACGTGGTACTTCGCTATGCAAGCACAACACAGTACAAGGTATACTAAATGCCCTCAAAAGCCAGCACTACGCTCCATCGCGTCAACAGTGCTCCCCACATTACTCTGTTAAGGCTACTTCCACAGACACTCCACAGAACTATAAGCCAGCACTTAAACTCACCACAACGCTTCACACCGAGACGCCAGATGCAAACAGACAACGTGATCAAAGACAAAAGCTGGCAACGAGTGTACACGACACACTTCGGGGCTTCTTCCCCCCCCCCCGAACCCATCCAACCCACTACTGCCTCCGAACACGTTGCCCACATAGCGGTTCCAAGTTACTGGATACACCAATTCACGCATTATACGCATTCCTGGGGCTGGTATTATTCGCTTTTGTCTTTGATCACATTGTCTGCTTACACCTGACGCCTCGATACGAAACGTTGTAGCAAAAATCAGTCTGGCCTACAGTTCCATAGAACATCTGTAGAAACAACGTCAACAAAACAATGCAAAGAGCACCGCTGGCGCAACGGAACATGGCACCGACCTATGAAAACATTTAGCATACCCTACAGTACATTGTGTTTGCACAACGAAGCACCATGCACCTACAAATCTTAAATGTTTACATACCAGTCCCAGGAATACGTCCAATATGCAAGTTGGTACATTCAACAACTCAACACCGCTGCGTGATATAGCAATACAAGCAATGTGTTTGGAGGCAATAGCGAGCCAGATGAGTGCCGAAGAAGGGACAACAACCCACGAAACATAGCACATACATCCGTTACCCACTTCTGTCCTCGATCACACCGTCTCCCCACATCTGACATCTCGATATGAAACGTTGTAGCAAAAATCAGTGCTGCCTATAGAATGTCCGTAGAAATAATCTTAACTAAATACTATAAGAATAATATATTTTAGTCGTGGGACAAAATTTATTTATTTATTCATTGATCTTCAGTGTTATTAGCTGTAATTCAATCTCTTTTTTATCATTCTATTCTAATTTCCATTTCCTGAATAAACCACTTTTTGGCGCTTGTAAAATATTCAATTTCCTCATCTAAAATGGGATGGCTTCTCGTGTTCCGTTTGTATATCCTTCTTTCTTCTACTCTCTATAATTTTATACCTCTATCTACACTTCATTCTCTCCTATATATTGCATGCAAAACAATTACAGATTATTCCTTCATCGGTACTCCGCAACACACGCACACACATAAATATATATATACATACATACATACATACATATATATATATATATATGTGTGTGTAAATATATATATAGAAAGAGATAGATAGATATAGATATATCACAAAGTATATTACATTATATTTCTATACTCTCTATATTTCCTCATCACTATTTGATATGATGTTGCCTTTGCTTTCATTTATAGCTGTTTTTACTTTCGTTTCGGCAAATTGGATTCCGAATGATGAAACCTGGGAACTGTACAAATCCACTTTCAGAAAGGAATACAGAAATGCAGAGACAGAAAATTTCAGGTAAAATGTTTTACAAGTTTCTTCATGTATGGGATGGGGTGTGTGTATATGTGTCTATGTATATGTGTGTGTGTGTGTGTGTGTGTGTGTGTGTGTGTGTGTGTGTGTGAAACAGAGAACGCTCCCAGTTACTTTCGAGTACCTCCTCGTATATATAGTATATACTGTCTTCCAGATATTAACATCTTAAGTTTATACCTCCATTACTGTAACCAAATAACAATTTTAGTGAGGTTGTGTTTAATATCACTATTTTCTCCTTGGTGCTTTTAAGTGGATACTGCTCTCTCACAAGTATTCAGAACAGTCATGTTTATGCTGTTTTGCACCTCAAACTAGGTAAAGAAAAAAAACCATTTGGCAACTGGAGCATCAGCACTAAAAATCATTTATGCATCTCATTTATATTTTATAAATCTTTAAAGAGCTGAAACTATTAAATTATTCAACCTCTACACCTGTTTTAGCTCTTTACTTGGGCGACAAGTAACGCTACTGCTCTTCTCAACATCTGATATCTAATTGTAACGCATGTGTGTGTACTGCCAAAGGCGCTATGTTCTTATGACATCTTTTCGTATATTTTTAATTAAATACCATTCATTTATATATATGATGGCTGATGAAGTATTAACGAAATATGATAAAGAAAAAATTGTGAGTATTATATTCCTTTGTATCTACATATATACACGTTTAAATATGTATCTTCGTATACTCATAATTACGTGTGTGAAACTTTTATTCGCTGTGAAAGTATCGGATACTATCGGGTATCTGAGAAGCCTTATTCATAATTACCAAAGGAAGAACTAAATAAACTTTATACAAATGGATATAAATGCAAATTATTGTTGAATATATCTTTCCAACTGTGAATAATGACTATTTAGTTCAACATGTTATTTTCTAATATCAAAACATCTGGCGCGAAACAGGTTGGTACCAAATTAGGTCTGGTCAAAAAAACTGGTTGTATTAAATGGTAAGAACCAAAATGTTTGCACCCAGTCATCCCAGTCTATTCATAAGGGTTCTGGTCGGTGGATAACTCTTCCTAGCTCTTTCCCACTAGTCTCAGAGGACCTGAAAAATGACCATGGTCCACGTCCTCCTTTCTCTGACTAAGTCTTATTATGTTTAAACATTTTACCTATTACTATATCACTTTTCCAATATTAACTCTCTTCTCCGCATGCAATAGCATGCTTGAATGCGCACCAATTTGTCTTCTATGGGTGCTGTAATTGGCTTGTTCAGTATGGCAGTTATAATAATGTTCTTTGGTGTTGGTCATAAGGATGACTGCAATGTGTTGTGTAATGCTTGATGACTAAAATGCGTTTTGTAATCCTGTGCAATGTAGGGACATATGGCTAATGTATTGATACAAAACTATGCAACATTGATGTCTTATTTTGTTTCAGACGTGCTATGTGGGAAGAGAATGCAAATTTCATCAATAAGCACAATTTAGAAGCTGATATGGGTATTCACACCTATTGGATGGGTATGAATGAATATGCAGATCTGGTGAGATGTGTTTTATACTCCTCCTTGAGAGATAGTGTGGATTAGAAAAATATGAATATAAATTGGAACAGAAGGTTACTGACAGAGTGAAAGAGATAAAAAGAGAATGCGAGAGAGATAGAATAGCGGGCGGAGTGAAAGAGACAGAGATAGAGAAATATAGATAGAGGCAGTCTAAGAAAAGCATAACTGCAATGAGAATGTGTGTGTGTAACAGAAAGAGAGAGACAGTAAGGAATTGACAGAGATAGAGAATGGGAGAGCTCAATAGAGTGAAACTGAGAGAGAGAACCATATAGACAAAGACAGATTAAGAGAGAGTGTAAATTAGAGAGGGTGATAGGGATGGAGGGAAATGCAGAGATAATGATACAGATAGGCAGACAGCCAAAGAAAGGGAAATAGAGGGGAAAGAGACAACTACTCAGTAGAATCGTTAAAAAGTCGAAAAAAGTATGTGCTGTATTTGTTCAGGCTTTGTACATTCGGAATTCAACTTTGCCTGTCAGCCTTTCGAAATTGATAAAATAAAGAACCGGTCATGTTTTAGAACTGATCTAATCGATCAAACCACTTTCCGAAATGACTGGCTTCATACCTACATTAGAAGGAATAGTCTTTAGTATACATGGTTTGGGAAATACATCTCAAGTTCCTTTTCTTCAAAAAAAAATTGGCGTTGTCTTGCAGAACATGATTACATGTTCATGCGCCCGTGTGTGTGTTTGTGTGCTTGAGTGTAAGTGTGTCTGTGTGTATGATATAAGTCAGCGGAGAATGTGAATATTGGTGCAAGAGTAAACGGAAACGTCAGTGATTTTCGAACGATAACTCTTGCCATACTTGTGCTGCACCGAGTTACAAATACTGTCTTGCTACTCAGATACAAGAACTATAGCAAACTTATATACCTATTCCAGCATGTAACTTAACATTATTTCGCAGGTAGTCAAATACAGTGTTCGTCTTAAGATATGCTTTATAGTGTGTCATTTGGGCTTCCTCACAGACATCATCACAAATTCACAAACAACTTTATAAGATATTTTTTAAACGACTTTAAAAGATATTTTTTAATTGCTCTTCTACTTTTTAATGTGTTGATCTTCTTGTTTCTTTTCTTTCATTTTCAGAGTAACAGAGAGTTTCAAGAAATGATGACTGGTTTTCTTCCCCAGAACCGTAGTATCGAGACATCATTTATCAGTGACAACCTTGAATACTTGCCTCGAACGATGGACTGGAGACAACATGGATACGTAACAAGAGTGAAAAACCAGGTTAGAAAGTGTATTTGAACAATATAAATTTATGCTAGCCGTATTCAGTATCATTGTCACACAATAACCTAGTAACAGTTTATACTCCCATCTTAAAAGAGGAGTAGATATATGATGTGTCTGCGTATGTGTGTGTTTGAATATATATATGTGTGCGTTTGAAACATACATATATACATACAAAAATACATGTAAACATTCAAATATACATATATACATACGTACTAACGTACTTACACACACATATAACACACCCCACACAATAAAAAACAACATTTAAAAAAATTTAACGATATTTATATAGTATATATATATATATATATATATCCCTATTTAATCATAGCCGATATAAATGTTTTGTTGATTTTTCCAGTTACACTTTACATCATATAGACACATATCAATATATATTTCACATAGATAAATATCTATACGTGTGTGTGTGTGTGTGTGTGTGTGTGTGTATTGATGTAGGTAGTAGAATGTCTGGATATGGTTTTTAATACATTATTAATTAAGGTAAGACTGAGTTATGGTTAGTCAAGTTAAGTAATTAGCTAGCATACATGAACGAGTTATATTTAAGAGCTGGCATTAATGGGTAATGAGTATTCTTACAAATAGCAGAATGTCTGAATATAATCCAACACAATATTTATTACTAAGGTAAGACATGACTATGTTGACAAAGTTACGTAATTTATTCAATTGCATAATAGGCTAAAAAATTTATTAGTGTAAATATAAAAATTAAGTGTATAAGTATAGTTAGAAAGTAGACATTATTATTATTTAAAGTGCTACCGTCGTACAATTAAGTCATTACGCTGTTTAATAATATTCGATTTAATTTTATTAACATGGAATGCCTCAGATTCATAAAGTCCACACCAGCCTCCGCCACCTTTATATGGTTGTACATCACATACACAAGACTAAGCAATTTTAAATTCAATGCTATCATCAGTGAGAGAATGCACAAATATACTATTAGCCTTTTCTTTATGCCTAAATGTAGAATCGTGATTATTCCAGCAAAATTTGAATGGGGAAGAGAACACACTAATGTAAAGACGTTCTTAACTAAGAGCAGTGACAGAGCACTTATACACAAAATTTTTCTTACGGCTTTGGTTATTAATGAGACACAGTGATTTATTACAACAGTTATATAGAGCGAGGTTAGCTTGATTATTAGTAGGTATGACATGTTCAGCTTCACTGTTATTAATAGTATTGTTATTGGAATCGGGTATTTCAGTATGTTGATTATTTGCAAACTTCGTTGAAATAAGCACAGAGAGTGAGAGAAACAGAGGCAGAGGGAAACATATATAAAGAGATATAGGTTATAAATATATTTATATATAGTACCCAAAATACACACACACATATATATATATATATATATAAGTGCATATATATATATATATATATATATATATATATATATATATATATATATACATATATGTATATACATACAGATGTGTGTACATATATATCTGTATACATACATATAAATATGTGTATATGTACACATATACATATAAATACATACATATGAATATATGTGTAGATATATACACATAAATATACATACATGCACATATTTTTTCATATTATTTTCAGGGATCTTGTGGCTCATGCTGGGCATTTTCCGCTACAGGTTCACTTGAAGGCCAGGTCTTCAAAAAATATGGCAGACTGATTTCGTTGTCGGAACAAGAACTCGTAGACTGCTCTTCATCATTCGGTAAATACACTTATACAAACATTCTACATGCTGTATGAAAATGATTGTGAAATTGACCACTGAGGCAGTTAACACCTCTCACATGCGATATATTATAAAAAGTTATAATGGAGTATCCTACCTGTTGAAAACCTATATGGTCTTACGCATCTGAAGAAGGCGGTGTATTTCAAATTGATGTGATGCTTGCATTGATCGATTAAATGGAGCCGCCTGAAACGGTCATAATGCACTAAATCTTGACATCATTGTTACTTATTTGCTATATATATATATGCTCGAAATACGGATTAGAAAAACAGCTAACAACTGATGAAGGGGCGTTCTTTATGTTGCGTGTCTTGTTTTCCATTTGTTTCCTTCGTTGTTCGCAAAAATCGTTTATATTCCATGTATTCGTATTTCATATTCCATATTTTCGTATTTTTGTTGTTTAGGTTCTGCGACGCCCTGCGCCCACATATGCATATGTAAATACATATGTAAGTATGTACATATACGTGTGTATATATGCATGTGTGTGTGTGTGTGTGTGTGTGTGTGTGTGTGTGTGCGTGCGCGCTAAATTAATTATATGTATGTATATAATTATATTAAGGGAGCAAGGACGGGAAAAACGACCAATCTCCAACATGATTGAAAATGCCGAGGCATTCAGATACTGCCGAAAAACTCAAAAAATATACACGGATTTTAGGCGAGCGAGTGAAAAACGTTAAAAATACTTCACGTTAATTGTGAATTGGGTCCAATTTTTAGATTAAAGCAGTAAAAACAGGCTTTTTTTCCTTCGTCAACACCTATACACGAGAAATATAAATACAAATAATTATACATACCCGTACAAAACAGATTCGCACGTCCACATATAAATATTTGCACGTATATGTATGATAAAAATCATGAACGTGATTTTATCCTTATATTCTATTATGAATTAATAAATAAAATAATATTATTGTTTTTACTCCTGATCAGATTTTATGCGGAGCTGTTTTTAGAATATACACGTGTTTGTCGTAAAAACGTATTAAGCTGACTTAACATTGATCTATACATGCAAATGCTTGATTGGCGACTGTTGGTGCTGCCATCTACGGCTGCTTTCGGAGTAAGAGACGAAGAGAAAGAGAGTTTGCTAAGAAATAGAATGGAGGGACAGCAGTCTGGACCTCATAGCTACTGATGGTTGAACGTTTATTGTAGTGAGCCAAACGGCTGGCTTCAGAAGCTATTCTTTCGAACAAATCGTTGACAAAACTGTTCATGATAGACATAGCTTTGCTGGAAATACCAGTGTTGGGGTGGACTTGTTTCAACACTTTGTAGATGTAGATGGAATAACTTTCCTTCCTCTTCTTCTTGCATTTCTTATCACCCGAAGCCCGAGAAGATTTAGCCTTGGAAGCCTTCTTGGCCCCCTTAGAAGGTGCAGCAGGAGCTGGTAGCATTGTAGTTATATATTAACAGAGAACTGCTCAGGGCTTATAATCTTTTTTTTTTATCATTATGATAAAATTAGGAGTGGCTTTAACAGGCATGCAAAAGACATTGAGATCAAACGACTATATTATTTCAAAACACTTATCAAGACACGAGTCTACGTGGAGAACTATCAAACAAGGCGAATTAATACTGGAGCAAAAAAATAATGATAAATGGAAAAAATAAAACAAGATCCTTCAAAGACTCCCAGAATGAAATCCTAAACTTATAAGAGATTTTCCCTCTTTCTATCACTCAAGCTCCTTCCTTCTTCGTCCCTCCACCTCTGTTAAAAGTAAAGAAAATAGAAAATATCAACCGTAATTGTGTAGAATGTTAATTTAAATTTTAAATGACTCTGAGGGTTTCATTGTGATACCTCTATTTTTCCCCCTACTTTCTCCACTATTAAGAGAGTAAAAAAAGAAGAAAAGAAACTAGTTACATTATTTCAAGTTACGTTGTATTGATAATCTCCAATAAGAGCGAAATAACGTTATATGCAGTTACTAGGAGATCCAAAATGAGAAACAATACATACAGGGGTTGGACAAAATAATGGAAACACCTAGTATCATAACATCATAATTTTGAAATATCTATAAAACTGTCAAAAGCTTGTTTATTTTTATGTATTTTAATTTATTATTAGTGTTGCTTGATATGTTTTGCTAAAATTGCTGTTTCGTTTCACATATCACCAAAAAAAGGCAATTAAAAGTCATTAAAATGACAGGTCTAGCGTAACGAAAATAGCCGAAATGTTTGGTGTATCAAGACGTACTATCTCGAAAGTAATGACAGCCTTTGAGAAAGAGGGAAAAGCCTCCTCGTCGAAACAAAACTCCGGAAGAAAACCAAAACTTTCAGATTGGGACCGTCGGACTCTTACACGAATTTTTAGAAAGGATCATAAAATTACAGCTCCCAAAATTACTGCAGAGCTTAATGACCACCTGGAGAACCCAGTTTCCACAAAAACTGTTCGCCGGGAGCTGCACAAAGCCGGATTTCACGGGAGTAAAAACCTACAGAATTGGTCCCTAGAGCAGTGGAGAATGTCATCATCTCGAACGAGTCATCTTCTACCTTATTTCCGACTACAGGCCGTGTGGATGCAGCCAAAAGAAGCATTTGACCCATACTGCCTTCTTTAAATATGGATTCGACTTAGCTACAGTATATTATAAACAATATCGAGGGATCTGTGATGATCTGATGGTGGGGGGCTATATTTTGGAAATCTGCAGGCCCAATGGTTTCCCTTCATGGCAGAATTAATAGTCAAGACTAAGCATTTTATCTTATCAAATTCATCCTATGATTGCGGAACTGTTTCCGGGGAAAACGCAATCTTTTAGGATGATAGTGCACCAATTCCCACAGTTAAAGTTGTTACTGAATGGCATGAGGAACATTCTAGTGAAGTTGAACATCTTATCTGACCACCACAGTCCCCAGATCTCAATATTATTGAACATTTATGGTGCATTTTAGAAAAACAAGTAAGGAGTCGATATCTTCTACCATCATCACTACAAGAACTTGAGACAGATTTAACTGAAAAATGGACAAAAATTCTTTTCAAACTTTGTACGAGTCCATACGTCGTAGAATTCAAACTGTAATTACTGCTAAAGGTGGTCCTACCCCATATTAAAATAAATTTGTTTAAAATTTTAAGGTATTTCCATTATTTTGTCCAACCCCTGTATGTGTGTATGTGCGCGCGCGTGTGTCTGTGTGTGTGTGTGGAAAAATCTTTCAAAACTGATATAGAAAATACTACTATATTCGACTTCTTTCTTTCTGATAAATAATATTTTTTTTTTTTCATATTTCCTTACTGGTTCTTTATGATCAATTTGGAACAATATCTGAGTCCACACTTATTTTGTATCAGCCATCAATGGGTATGTGTGTGTTTGTGTGATGTGTGTGCGCGCGCGCACGTGAAAAGTTTTGAATCAACATATAGAAAATTCCTTATCAAACATTTCAGGAACCAAAGGCTGCCGAGGAGGATTTATGAACAATGCATTCAGATATATTGAAAGATATGGTATAGAATCAGAAAGATCCTACCCATATCACGCAAAGGTAAGTTTGTTATTTTCCACGTTCATTATTTTTCATTTATTGTTAAATATTAAATATAGCATGCAAACATCCATGCTGCTAAGTAGTTACACAAACATATATATATATATATGCAAATATGTATACACATCCAAATCCCCCAATATTGTTTATAATATACTGTAGCTAAGTCGAATCCATATTTAAATTATATGTGGCTACAATATATTATTTATAGGTATACAATTCAACGTTTTGGGAAATATACCGTAGTTTAGCCATATAAGTTGTATTTTATAACACACTAGCATTATGACCCGTCGTTGCCGGGTCGCAGTGCTAGTGCATGCATATATGTGTATATATATGTGTACATATTACATGTACATCAATATATATACATCTACACATAAAATACAAAATACAAAGTTATATCCTGATATCGCTAGTGATAATAATACTAAAAATATATAACAGACTGGAATTGTAGGCCCGTCTCTTGCAATTTCGATTAATTGTATCTTGTCCTCCCTCTTGTATAGAGGTGTGGCTACAATCCAGCCTACCTCTACTTCTGGAGGGACATTTTAAATTTTTATCCGGGACGTCCCACGTCCCAGATATAAAGGTAAAAATAAAATATTTCCACTTTGCAAGGTTCGAGTCGAGTACTCCCTTGCACTCTCCGTTGACTCGAACCTTGCTTCTATCGTGGCGAATTTACTGCCTCTGGTTAGATACTTGATATCTTTCATAGTCGCACCAAGACACTTTTCGATGGTGCTTTCCTCCAGGTGTTCAAATCATTTTTCTCTACATTGTATACTTTATAGACAATAGTCTTTTCTTTAATTTTATTTTTTATTTCGTTTGGTGGTGTTATCCTAGATTCACCGTCTTTGTCGGTGATCAATCCGAAACAGGTTTGTATTTCTTCCATTTTAATTTTAATGAGTTCGCACCCGCCGACGGCTGCAGCGAAGTTCATTTTGGACTTTCTTCTATCGAAGGCATTTTAACAAAAATGCTTCCGTCCCAAACAGGGACACAATTCAATTTTTAAACAATAACCAAAGCTCCTTCTCCCAAAGGGGGAGGGTTACAGTTTACAATTATTTAACAAATGCAACACAACAACGTTTCCTTTACGAGGAACCAACAAACGTGATAACAATAAACAGTAATAATAATAACAACAAACCTTACGGTGAATCAAAAAGCAGTACGCAGTTGAAGCTATAGTCCTTTATGTATAAGAAATAAACAAACAGCAGTACTCAGTAGAAACGGCTGTTCGAGAAAACAAGCATTACATACAGCCAAACTTCATATAGATACTTAATGCTAGCTAATTAGCAGATAATCTAATGTAAAAGTAGTGGTAAAGGGTATGTGCACAGCTCCATCTGGACTATTCCATTTCTGCACACTAATTTTATTTTTCGTTTATTCCTATTCATGTGAAACCACTTATTCAAGTTCAAGTCATTGATGCAATTTTATACCAATTGCTATTTTTACTTTTGTTATGTTACGATTATATTATACTTTAGTTTGATTTTAATTATTACTTACTACATATAATTCAATTGTTATTATTATCTCTAATTTTTATTGTGAAAGTGAAAGTATCTGACATAAAATAGAAAAATGTTTTTGTTTCACTTTTAACACGTAATACTGAAATAGTGGAGAAGATATGATATTGCTATGGGCTCGCCCTAGGCAAAAAGTTGAATTTTTTTGCTCATGAAACTACATGGACCCTAAGTAAGGCATATGTAAAATTTGAATGAAATTGGTTGTGTAGTTCTCAAGTTTTAGGGAAACACACACACAGACAGACCGACACACATTCTCAGTTTTATATATAGAGATTTTTCAAGCTTACCTTACCGTATAAACAATCTCCCGTAAAAGTCGATCTTTGTTTATTACAAATCAACGTTTGTTGGTTGAGGGATTGTTCTGTTTATAATGTTACAGTAAAGAATTAAATCCCTTCTCTGCTCGTTATTTTGCGTTTTGGTGTACTATTTACAAAAGCATTAGGTTAGGAATTTCTCAGGTACATTATTGAAGGAGTTGTTTGTTATAGTTAGTTTAACACAAAATGCTTCGCACTATAATTAACGATTTGTGAATGGCTAGCACTTACTATCACACAACGCCACATCTGCTTACAGCTCGTAGATGTAAGCGTAGCAGTGACGTAGTGTAACCAGAATTGTCAGATAAGCGACGAAAGGCAGTACTTATCGCAATAACAATGATAATACGATTGCCAGTATCAATGTTCTTTATTAGCTGCAGTGATCGAGGAGGCTGTAAAAAGGAGTATTTTGCTATTTCACTTAGGAGGACAATTAATGCTAGTCATTCTATAACACTATCGGTATACAGTCGTAGAGACTTTTAAATTCGTTGTTTTGGAACCAAAATTCCATGACCCCGCTCCGGATAAAGCAAAAGGAATTTAATAACATTGAAACTAAAAGTTATAGCAGTTGCTCAGGACATAATTATTTAACAAGAAATTGAGAGAACAGGTTGAACGAATTACATGCAGTTCAAAAGACAAATTGTACTGACAGAGGTCAGATTTGCAAGTGACTAAAATTGTAGATGAAATTTGCCGAATGGTTACTTGGAAATAGTGAAAATGGAATATCGATAACTCTCGGACCCACAAAATATACGAAGAAAGAAGTAGATTGTAATTTTAAGGCAAGTACCAGATAGTGCGCGAGTTTTGTGAGATATGATTTAGACCTCTATAGAGAACATAAAGTTGTTTGCTTATCTACGTGATAAGATTCTAATCAGAAATCAGAAGAAGGTACGCCATAGTTTGCTCATGCATTGGAAACAGATAAAAACGGCTTAATCTTCATATGTCAGAAAAATGAACTCAAGGCCAAGTAGGAAAAAAGACAACAGGTGAAAATTACTGTACACGTGTAAACTAAGATTACATTTTCCAGTACACGAAAGGTACTGGAGACGGTAAAAAATTAAAACCGATGTGGATGACGACCACAACGACGATGAAGACAAAGATGATGAACAGCCTGTAATTACGCACAGTATTGATGAAGATAATCTGTACATTGCTATAATCCACCCAAATTATTATGAAGGGTTATTCAGTACTAAAGATGATTAACAATTTTAATGAAAGTTTGGAGTTCAAATGTTGAAAATTTACCATGTAGTTGAGACTTCAATTATATAAAGTTTCTATATCAATTTTGTATGTAAACAGATTATGAATTAATTTTCATTTACCGTACTTATTCATTTTCATTTTAATTACCTAATTAGAAATAGAAATTCAGCCCTAATATTTAATACTGTTATGAGTGTAACTTCAATGAAGATGGTCAATGAAGCATGATGAATATGAATAAGACAGCAAATCTAAATATTCATCAGTGCTTTTGTATTACATACATTTAGAAGGGGCAAATGTTTTTTTTTATGTTTACAGGATAATCTTTATATATAAAAGTGAAGATGTGTCTGTCTCCTACGATTTAGATTCCTAACTACTCCCACATTTTGCGGTGCAGTTTAACCAAAAGTGGGTATCTTATAGTTGTGATTCATATCGAGCCCTTCTGGGTATTAGCGCGCGTCTACGATGAGTCTACGATTTAAAAAAAAAATTACCATAATTTTTTCCCATTTTTAATGCATTTTTTGCTGTTATATAAGGGAAGTAACTCTCTAAAAATGCTTATATAGTTATTTCCCTTACAAACCCGAGCAACGCCGGGCGATACTGCTTGTTATCTATATAATACTATTCTGTTTGACACAGTGTGTACGAATGAAAAAGAAAAACAAAGAGAATCAAAAATTGACTGTTTCCTTTGCAAAAGTGTGTTTTCCAAGCAGAAAAGTTATATTTATATATAAATTTTATTGCTTATTGTGTGTTTGTATTTTGTTTTGTTTTTTCACTACAAAAGATAAAAGATCTTATATCTTTAAATAAATCTTTTGATAAATCGTTCATATCCAGCATGAGGGAAGGCAAAACTCGATTGAATGAAAGTGTAATTGTGTACGATGTGTAACAAGGTCTCGTATATTTGATTTTGTGTGTGTGTATGTGTGTGTGTGAGTGTGTGTGTGTGTGTGTGTGTGTGTGTGTGTGTGTGTGTGTGTGTGATTCCATAGTCATAAAATATGCTCTTGTGCCACAGGATGCTTTAGAGTTTTTATCCAATACTTAATGCCGATTATTTATTTTAGTGTCATCATTGAATACATTCGCTTCTTCATAATTTCATTTTCTTGAAATACGCTCTTTCCTTGTGGATATTTTCTATTTTCTAAGCAAAAACTTCTCTAATAAATTCGTTTTCTAATAAAACGCTTTCAATTTCTTGTGAAGAAAATTACTTTCATCTTCACTTTTGGCAAAATAATACTGTAACTTTATGGGGCAACAGAAAGTAAACAGCAGGAAAGTTATCTTGGTTTGTTGTAATTGTTTATCATTAAATTGCGCAAAAACAGCTAGCTGGCAGAAGCGTTACCGCGCAGGGGAAAAATGCATAACAGCATCTCTTCTGTCTTCTGTTCTGAATTCAAATTTCGCCGAGGTCAGCTTTGCATTTCATCCTTTTGGGTTGTTGAAATAAAATACCAGTTAAGTACTGGAGTCGAAGCAATCGGCTAACTCCACTCCCCTCAAAATTGCTGTCGTTATGCAAAACTTTGAAATAATTATTAAATTGAGCTTCTGCTAAATTTTGCACAAGAAATTGTATTTTCAATAAACATTAAACAACCTAATTGTTGTTGACGCATCATCATCTCATATCGTTGAAAGCGCAAAAAGTCCCTAGATAGACAGTGCGTGAGGTGTTTTAGTGGGAGGAGAGATTTTCCTTCTGTTATATGTTCTCACTTTTTCTTTAAATTCTCTCTCTCTCTTTCTATCATACACAGTCGAATATATGTGGGTATGCATATATGTGTGTGAGCATGTGTGTGTGTGTGTGTGTGTGTGTGTGTGTGTGTGTGTGTACAGTAGTGGGCACAGCTAAACTAAAAGTTAGCTTCACTAACCGCTAAAATAGTTAGCTTCGCAAACGCTAAAACGCTAAACAGGTGGAAAAATTAGCGCTAGCTAACGCTAAATGATAACCGCTTTTAATCATATGAATTGAGTTTCGGTTTGTCTGCTTTTGGGGGGGGGGGTTGATTTTCTGCTCTAGAGAGCTGAAATTTTCATGCTATAACTTAGAGCTTTCTAAAAAGGTATAGCATGTCAAGATCAGATGATGATGAAGGTGTACGCAAATAATTAAATGAACAAATGAAATTAAACATTAGTTTTACAGTCAAGATACACTTTATTTACTGTACAAAAAGTATTAAACGAACAAAAAGATATAGTATAGTATAGGTATGTTGCCAAGATCAGGTGATGATCAAGGTATACTATTCTGGCTGGGCTTTCTCCATCGCCTCGACGTGATGCTGGCTGCTCTACATAAACATCAGCCTCTCAAAGTTACTATCTGATAGGGTGGTTCTCTTGGCCTCAAAATATGTTTGCCTGTAGAGAATAGGTGCTCAACTGCAGCTCTGGATGGGAGGGCGGTGTTATACTCGGTGAACAGGTTGATCAAGACCCGCTCACCCAAAAAAGTGATTTCAGTCAGGACCTCCTTCGAAACTGCCGCCGGCCAGGTCTTCACCAAATTCGGCGCCTTGGATGTCAGTGACCTGTGGCTTCTGCTCTCCCGGAACCGAGTGAAGTTGCTGAAGAAATCATCTTCCTCATCCTTATTGCTGGTGGGGGTGCTGCCGTCCTTTTTGGTCTCTATCAGGGCTGTCTCTACAAACAGGAAGAAACGTATAAATTTTGTCAGCGGACTTAAAGTTAGCGGAAACGCTAATCTGCTAAACGAAAAGTTAGCTTCGCTAATTGATTGCTACCAGATTAGCGGAACCGTGGCCACCACTGTATATATATATATATATATATATATATATATATATATATATATATATATATATATATATATATATATATATATATATATATATATATATATATATATATACATATATATACATATATGTATGTAGGTATGTATGTATGTATGTATGTATGTATGTATGTATGTATGTATGTATGTATGTATGTATGTGTGTGCGCGTGTGTCTGTGTGTGTATGCGCGTCCGTGTGAATGTATGACTGTGTGATTAGAAATTTGTTGCTCGACCATACTTTAACACCAGGCCAAGCAAAGCTTCGTGAGTGGATTTGGTAGACGGAAACTGTAAGGAGCTTCTCGTATATATATCTGTGTGTGTTTTTGTGTCTGTGTTTATCCTTCAACACTGCTTAGTTTGTTTACGTCCCCGTAACTTAGCGGTTCGGCAAATGAGACCAACAGCATACGTACCAGGCTCAAAACATAAGTACTGAGGTTGATTCGTTCAACTAAAACCCTTGTATTAATTACATGGTTGCAGTCTAACGACTGAAGCAAGTAAAAGATAAAAGGTGTACATTTTTTACAGTCAAATAAAGGTGATAATTGAAATAAATACAATTAAGAAAACCACGTGTAAGGCTGTCCAGAGACAAAAATGGACAATAAATCACTTGTTAATTGATACAAAACTGAATTACAATAAAAGTGTATGAGAGAAGATTGATCATCTCGACAAGATTAATAAAGCAAGAATGCTTCAGGCTAGGGAAAAGTTTTTAGCTATGTACGAGAACAGCTACAAATAGTGTTAATTAGATGTAATTTTAGTAGGGTAGTAAAAATATTATTTCTGCCGAAGGGGTTGAATGGAAGCCAATAAGAATATTTGTTTATGCGTTTTGTTATATGTTAAGATAATTATATATTGAGAATAGGTATTAGTATTTATCCATTGATGACATCATACTGACCCATTCTTCTTTTGAATGTTTTGCTTTGTGTGCGTATGTGTGTGTGTGCGCGCGTATAGGTGTGCGTTTACCGTGTAATTGTAACTGAAATCGATAATTATTTATTGTTAATTCTTTCAAAATTTAGATACATGTTCTTTGGTTTTACCAATTTAATCTAACTTCTATATCGTTATTTTATTATATAGAAACAAGTGTGTAAGTATGACCGTAGGAAAGTAGTCACTTTTGTCAGTTCTTACATTAATGTGAACAAGAGAGAGCGCGCACTACAAGTAGCAGTGGCCGGTGTGGGTCCAATCTCTGCTGCCATCGATACCCATTCCAACGCATTCCGATTCTACAAGCATGGCATTTACAAAAGAAATGATTGTAATCACCAAGCAAATCATGCGATCTTGGTGGTTGGATACGGAACAGAAAATGGACAGGACTACTGGTTGGTGAAAAACAGGTAAATCACAATGTTTTTTTTTTTACTTTAACTCTCCCCATTTTTATCTGTATGAGTATGTGTGTGTGTTCATGTGTGTGTGTGTGTGTGTGTGTGTGTAGATACGGTAGACTAGCAAAATTATTAGACATAAAATATCTTGCATTAAATACGACCCTCTATGGACTGAGTTCCAGTCACGCTTTAAACAATTTTGCTTTCATCCACGTGATCGATAAAATACGGTGTCAAACACTGGTGTCATTTGTAGTTCCAAATCTGAATGGAAATGTAGTAGAAAATGAAAACTGATACTTTGTTTTACGACATAAGTATAGAAATTTTATACTATTTACTCTTACGTTGGATATAATTGAAAAGAAAGTAGACACCTGGAAAGATAAAAGTGTGAAGCAGTTTCGATCCTAGTTATTGACGTTTTTAGCTCACTTATTATACTGTTATGATGATACTACTGGTAAAGACATGACTGTCACAACACTTAATTTATCCGCGGCAGCGAGCTGGCAGAAACGTAAGCACGCCGGGCGAAATGCGTAGCCGTATTTCGTCTGCCGTTACGTTCTGAGTTCAAATTCCGCCGAGGTTGACTTTGCCTTTCATCCTTTCGGGGACGATTAAATAAGTACCAGTTACGCACTGTGGTCGATACAATCGACTTAATCCGTTTGTCTGTCCTTGTTTGTCCTCTCTGTGTTTAGCCCCTTGTGGGTAATAAAGAAATAGGTATTTCATCTGCCGCTATGTTCTGAATTCAAATTCCGCCGAGGTTGACTTTGCCTTTCATCCTTTGGGGTCCATTGAATAAATACCAGTTGTGTACTGGTTCGATGTAATCGACTTAATCCCTTTGTTTGACCTCTCTATGTTTATCCCCTGGTGGGCAATGAAGAAATAAATATTTAATTTATCCACCTACAAGAATACTTAGTTTTTAAATTATAATCAGCAAAAAATGTCAATAGCGGTATTTAAAAATCTAAAAACAAACGTGTTAACTCCAGCTAGATCAGTTGATATAAAATTTTTAGAAATCTAAACATTGCAGACTGGACTGGGTCTGGTTTTTATGCAAGATATACAGCCTGGCGTTCTGCCACTTTTGACATACCAGTGATCTTTAAAAAATTTGTTGAAAGAAATAAATAGCAAAGTTTATCCTCGCATGTGGAGTTTTAGGGAGAAATAACAGAACATTATAAATTATACAGTTGAGTGTGGAATACATTTTAATGAACTGAACCAAAAATGTGTGCAATCAATAAAAATTCCATCCGTAACGTAGATTTTTAAAAAATCATTAGCGTTAAAGAAAGGCAAGCAAAACATCTCTGAAACAGAATGCTTAAAATTTAAGGGAGGGTATGTTTTAGGGAGTGGTTCTGTAGAGAAATTTTCCCCGTGTCATACATAAACCATATTTCATACCTTCCACAATTCTTGAAAGCACACGAATTTTAATTATTCTATCTCCCACTCAAAATATAAGATCACTTGAACATGCAAGACACAGTGTTGTAGAAAACTCTAACGCCTAGTGTTCCCTTCAATAGCAACCCCAGCTAATCTATAACAACTATGAACACTATAACAAGCTTATCTATAACAACTATGAACACTATTAAAATACCACCCTAAAAACACCGTACTGCATCTTCGGAGGCGCACAGACACAAATCTACTAATGTGACCGAAATACATTCCATAACACTATGATTGTACAGAAATCTTTATAACCACAATGACATGTTACTATGACCCATCTGAATCCTATAAAATTACACGACCATTCAGAATAAGTTACTAAGACACGTCACGATACTATAACCGCTACACACGTTAGTATGAGTATTCAGAATTCTGATGGCATGTATGGTCAGTCAGATTTGTTTGTCACAGCCTGTTAACTATATTGCATTAATAAGAAAATGTTAACTTGTTAATTATATTGCATTAATAAGAAAATGTTAACCTGTTAATTATATTGCATTAATAAGAAAATGTTTGCCTGTTAATTATATTGCGTTAATAAGAAAATGTTAATACATGTCAATAATGTATGATTTATTATCAATTTTTTTTCTTTTCAGTTGGGGTCAGCGATGGGGTGACCATGGTTATATCAAAATGGCTAGGAACTATAACAACATGTGTAGTATTGCGACCCTTGCTAGTTACCCTATTTTGAGATAGCAGACTCATCGTTTGAAATTTTTTATGAATTTTCTTTTTAAACCATATTACATCTATTTTTGATCATTGCTGTTTTGTTAGGTAGTTACCTATCACTTAATCATCTTGTACAAGGAATATAACTCTTTCAGAAACCTTATACTAAACTTCTATTGCTTCGTTCGGTTTTTCACTAGCGGAGAGCTGTCACTATAATAGTCATACTTGCTCCACTGACGAGCGCCGTTCAATGTTTCCACTAATTCATGTGCGAAACGATTTCTAAAGACGGCTGAGATGGATCTGTAATACTATATAGTATAAAGATTAATATACACACTCTAGTGATAAATGTACGAGTTCCTGTTCTTTCTGATTTATGAATGATTAGACGACTATCTCTCTCTCTCTCTCTCTCTATATATATATATATATATATATAAGTAATAATTATAACGATAGAGAACGTGGAGAGTAGTGCATCTCTATAATTATTTCCTTTATTTTACAATGTCATACAGCATATTATTATTACTACGACGACCTATACGTGTTTCCACTGCACATATGCAACTGGTCATAATTTTTTGTACATCTATATATATAAAAATTTAGGCTGAATAAAGATTACACAACTGTCTTAATTGTTTAATTCCTTTTAGTTTACACATTTGTACAAATTATCGTCGATGTATGAAATACTGTTGAAAATTTAATAGTTTATATAACTATATAAACTCTATTAATTATGATACGCCAGTAGAGTGTAATTCATATCTTCATGATTGTGTGTGTGTGTGTGTGTGTGTGTGTGTGTGTATGTGTGTATGTGTGTGTGTGTGCGTGCGTGCGCGCGTGTACAGTTTAAAAGAGAAGCTCGACAAAGGAACGAACAGAAAATTCACACACAGGACATAGAATGGTTCTTTCTTCATCAGTTATATTCCAAAAATATCATTACACGTTCACGCCTTTAATGATAATAGTATTCAGTTTTAATAGCGTCAATAGCGAAAAGTTGTTGAGAATAGCGAGCGAACTATTAAGCAGTGACAAAAACAAAAACGACACAAAAATGTGAATAAAAGAATAAAACAAACAAAATAAAGGCTCGAGGCAAGAGAAACGTATTCTAACGCAACAGAAATTGTCTTAAATGACTCAAAAGTGGACAGAAAGAAGGGTAGAATGAAAAGTGAAGAAACGAACAATGAAAAAAAACAAACCGTGTTGAAAGTAGAGATGCGTGACTGAAAGAGTCGACGATCAGTCGAAAAAGAAGCTGTGCAGGTCATGCGAATTGTTACAGGTCACAGTATTGAGAAAAGAGAGAAAGGGTTAGTTAGGGCTATGGTTAGGGTGGGGGAAGGGTATCTTTTTTCTTCACAAATGTAAATAAACCCAATCTATTTCTTAAACGAGGGACATATTGATGCGGCACAGAATGCTTTCACCTCAATGGACGGTCAGCGATTGGTTAAAATTGCCGAAATGCAAGAAATTTTAGACGAAATATGTTGCAAACTATAGAATTTTCTCAATAAAGCCAAGAGAAAATGATGTTTTATAAACACATTCTACCAGTATACGAAGTTTAAAATTTTTTAGTTACCTAGAAATTACGTTACAAACTGCCGTTCAAACCGAAAAGATCCGAAAGTTATCCTCCGAGGCACAAGTTCGATAAAGGTTGTCTGTGGAAGGCCAGCCCATGCATACCAGCCTCCCCTCTCCACACCGCTGATGTTATCCAAGGGAAAGGAAAAGGCCCATACAGCTTGGCACCAGTAATGTCGCAACTCATTTCTCCAGCTGAGTTAACTGGAGAAACGTGAAATAAAGTGTTTTGCTCAAGAACACAACACGCACCCCGATCCGGGAATCGAACTCACAACCTCCCGATCGAAAGCTCGACGCTCTAACTACTGAGCCATGCGCCTTCACCTATAATAATAATGATAAACTTATTGCTTACAATGTTCAGATGTACTACAAGTAGTCCTAAAAAGTAAAGAGAGGACAAAAACCAACAATAACGCAATTAAAAAAAAGACAATGCACATAGAATGGAACCCAAGAAACCAGAAAAGGGAAGAATGACGGTTCCATAAAAAAAAGAAAGAGTACACAAGAACCTCAGACTCAGTGCTGAATTTCAGGAAGCATGGAATCTTTTAAGGTTGCAATGTCCTACAGCTAACAGCCAAAGCATATAGTTTATGCCATGCTTCGACAATCCTGTGCATGATAAAAATGTTCCGAAAGTCGTAGATGCCGCAATACCTTTTGCTTTATAATTATGTACGCAGGTCAAAGAGATATTAACCTAAAAATAGGTTGCCGAATTTGTTGGACATATGGTGGGTAATCTTCTGAGCTTCTACCCATTTTGCTGCTGGAGGTCGAAGCATTAGAGTGCCAGTGCCCTAAGAAGTATGACATTCAAGACAGGAAAGATCTACAGCGCATAGGATCTGCTCTTTTTATCTTAAGGCCCAGTGTAATATTGTCTGCGTATTTTAAGACAGTAACATGTTTCAGGTTAGCAAATATGTTGTTGATATTTGCAATAAACTAGGGGACCAAGAACAGATCGCTGCGGAGGACCTAATATCGTTTCATAGAGTGCAAAATTGTATCCTAGTAAGGTAATTACCTCTTTTCGACCGAGATAAACTAGTGCTGCTTTTTGTTCACATGTATCTTATGAAACTTATAGATACATTCGAACAACAGCCAGTTCAGAACCGAAAAGTCCCGAAGTCCATTGTGCATGCATTTAATACTCAAACCTTTGATATCTGATCTGTCAAACCCGTGTCGGAGGATAATCAAAATATTGTATAGGTAATGCAGACGTTGCCACACCTGAAATCCATTTGAACGAGCAATCATCCTTAACAGTTGAACCACGGTGTGCGTGTGTGTGTGTGTGTGTGTGTGTGTGTGTGTGTGTGTGTGTGTGTGTGATTTTGTGTATATGTATGTGTATGAGTGCATATGTCTGTGTGCGCGCGCGAGTGTGTGCGTGTGATAGTTAACATGTGATATATATCACCTTGTAAATTCTGACAACCTTCTTTGTCCCTTCAATTACTCGCTTCATTCAGCCCTACTATTCACTAATTACGTGTGCCTGCTCCCAAAATCCCACAGTCTAACCACGTTATGAATTATTCCTTTCTCTCGGCCATTATCCTCTTGTTTTAATAACTCTATGCTCTGAAAGTTTTCTACTCTTTCTTAACACAAAGGTTAAGTATTTTTCTGCTAATTTATGGCTCATACTTCACAGGAGTGATGTCAGACTGCATCCAACCACATAAATACAACTATCCATTCACTATCTTCGGTGTTCTTGTTTAGTCTTCATTCAGTTACGTAGATGACCTGGGAAATTACAGAGTATCTACTGATTCAGTGGAAGTGTGTGTGTGTGTGTGTGCGTGCGTGCGTGCATGCGTGTGTTTGTATGTTTGCCTACGTGTATGTGAGCGTGCATGTATGTGTGTATGTGTTTGTGTGTATTATGCACACGCAGAATCGTTAACACGTCGAACATTATGCTTAGCGGTATTTCCTCCGTCTTTATGTTCTAGGTTCAAATTCCGCCGAGGTCGACTTTGCCTTTCATCCTTTCGGGGTCGATAAATTAAGTACCAGTTATGCACTGGTGTCGATGTAATCGACTTAATACTTATGTCTGTCCTTGTTTGTCCCCTCTATGTTTAGCCCCTTGTGGGTAATAAGGAAATAGGTATTTCCTCCGTCTTTATGTTCTAGGTTCAAATTCCGCGGAGGTCGACTTTGCTTTTCATCCTTTCGAGATAGATTGCATAAGAACCAGTTAAGCACTTGGGTCGATGTAACCGACTAGACCTCTCCCACCAAATTTCAGGCCATGTGCTAAATTAAGTAAGGGTTATTGTTGTTATTGTTGTTGTTGTCAAAGCAGTGAGTTAGCATGCCCGACAAAATTCTAGTTGTTGTTGTTTCTGTTAAACTGCATCAGTAGTAGGGCTATCATCGGGAGTTCCACGGTTTTGAGGAGTGTGGAATTATCTCTCAACCACTATCGTTTCCAGATCTGGCCGGGAATCGGCAGTTCTAGAGGAGTAGACGTCAAAAAATAATCCGAGTAGGTTGTACTCGTAAGCAGTTGACAGCAAGCAACCTAAAAAAACATTTTTGAAAATGAGCCAATACAGTATCAGTACTACCAGTATAAAATCTGGTGCAGTATAACTGTTTCATAAAGTGAGTAGATGGGGGTCTCTCCAAACCTTGGTTGATAATTCATCTAGTGATGGTGTTTCATGAAAAGGCACCACTGAAATGTCAGAAAGTGAGTGAAATGTCAGAAAGAAGTATCATAGATACCAGCGTAAATGGGACTGGAATCAGTGATGAAGACACCGCACTCGGCAGCCGGATAAATGCAGTTGTCAATATGCGACTGCTAGCACGCAAAAATAGATAGAAATGGATTACCAATACGAGGGGAGGAAAAGGATTTGCAGCGACTGGCAGCACCGAGAAATATTTGAAACATTTGAGCAATGATTATGCGACTAGGCCAAAATGATAAGAAAGGCTGGCTAGCAGATATAGAATCCGAAACAATTCCAAAGACAACGATAATACAGAAGGCCATAACAGTGCTAATAAAGTCGACCTCGGCAGAATTTAAACTCAGGACGTAATAACAGACGAAATGCCTCTAAGCATTTCATTGGACATTGAATGAAAACGCTGCGCACACCTTATCGAATGGAGAATACTGGACAAGTAAACCTTACTTAAACAGTAGTATGAAGTGCAAGCTCTGAGAATTCTGTCAACCTAGACACCTGCCTAAACTGTAAAAAGCGAGGTTTTCTATTCCTGCACTCATGAGCGAAAATTTTCCCTACTATACTGACCGACTGCACCATGAATATAGACATTGGAGTACACCAGTTGTTTTTTTTTCCCTGTACTGAAATCTGAGAAATTCATATAAGACTTGCCAGACACAATTGACATATACATACGCACACACACACATACACACACACACACACACACACATACACACACACACACACACATACATACATACATACATACATACATACATACATACATACATACATACATACATACATACACACACACACACACACATACATACGTACGCATACGCACATATACATGTACGTGATCACACATGATTTAAAAATTAACTATCCCCCATTATCCACATTTCCCACTCCCCAACTCCAGCCCTTTATCCAACTCCTTCTTCACCTCGGACTCAACACCACCCTATATTCTGTCGTGTCGTGGTGACCCGTTTTGCAGCCAATCCAAGAGGGATAACTCCAATAAACTAAAAAGCATTTTTCCTGTTATTACTTGAAATGGTTGACGTTGCCATTTATATATATGCATGTTGAATGCATGTGTGGGCCGTGTGGATAACCTTACACTTGTGGATATACGTGCCACAATAAAACACATGTATGTATGTGTGTATATGTATTCCATGTCTATATGTGGCTGCGTGCAAATACTGACCCATGAATCAGGGACTAAAATCTCATGAAATGTTTTACAAATGTTTGCTTTCATCTGATCGACTGTATCTATGTTCTTTTTTGAAAACCAAACAATTTATAGGTTTCTGTGCAAATCAGTTGTTACATAACCCAGTGCATCTATGATAACAGGAACATATTAAATTCTGTAACCTGAATATATAAGAGTTGTAGGTTTCTCATCGGTTCTCCCTTTATGCTCTCCTTTCCATAATTTTTGAAGAAACATCCAAATCCACTGGCCAATTGATTTCTATACCAATGCATGACTTTAACTCCCTGTCCTATATAGCCTTATCCGGCCTGTTGTGTATAAATCAAGATACTGTTTTTGTTGGTATATTCCACCAGTATTCTTATTTCTAATATTCTTTTCTACCCTAGGCACAAGGCCAGAAATTTTAGGGGAAGGTGAGGCAGTCGATTAGATTTACCCCCAATGTCCAACTAGTAATTAATTTATCGATCTCGAAAGGATGAAAGGCAAATTCGACCTCGGCGGAATTTGAGCTCAGAACGTAGCGGCAGACTAAATACCTATTTCTTTACTACCCACAAGGGGCTAAACACAGAGAGGACAAACAAGGACAGACAAACGGATTAAGTCGATTATATCGACCCCAGTGCGTAACTGGTACTTATTTAATCGACCTCGAAAGGATGAAAGGCAAAGTCGACCTCGGCGGAATTTGAGCTCAGAACGTAGCGGCAGACGAAATACGGCTACGCATTTCGCCCGGCGTGCTAACGTTTCTGCCAGCTCACCGCCTTCGGCAGATGAAATACCTATTTCTTTACTACCCACAAGAGACTAAGCACAGAGATGACAAACAAGGATAGACAAACGGATTAAGTCGATTATATCGATCCCCAGTGCGTAATTAGTACTTAATTTATCGATCCCAAAAGGATGAAAGGCAAAGTCGACCTCGGCGGAATTTGAACTCAGAACGTAATAGCAAACGAAATACGGCTACGCATTTCGCCCTGCAGTGCTAACGTTTCTGCCAGCTCGCCGCCTTGTGGGAAGGTAGTATTATGTAGACATTTTTAGTAGCTGATGATGATATGCGTGATATCTTTCAGCTGGTGTGTATGTATGTGTACATGTATGCACACACACACACACACACACACATTCATCTTGAGTCGTCTCAGAATGGCACTGTGTTACTTTTAAATGGCAGATCTGCTCCTTTCTTTCACTCTTTTATTTACACGTGCCACTGCTACTACTGTTATTGTTGTTTTTGTTGTTGTTTGTCCACTGTGAGATATAGACAGGCGAAATCAAAGCTGCTGGTGTTCCTTCTGAATAAACGCAAGTTTTCAGCAGCAGGAAAAACATCCTTGAAAGACTAATGCTCAATAAGCGCTGACCTTGAGTTAAACAATGACATCATGTGCGAGGAAGGAACCACTTTTTCATCACCCTGTACTGTAACACTCTCTACGACAACTTACAGCTCGATAGGCTGCACCACCTTGCAGGACCTACTTACAGTTGGATAGACTGTACCACCTTGTATAACCTACATACAGCTAGGTGGACGCCGACACTCCGTAGTTCAAAATTTAATACGCAAAATGAATCTAAGCAACCCACCAGCAGAAGAGTGAGATAGCTACATCTTAGTCGAATCATAATACCCCCAAATTCTTAATAGATATAAAGAAGTTCCAGAAAAAAATGCAATATTGTGAGGACATTTAACACATTTTCTTTGTCTTGAACACTTTTATGCATGTTTCGAGTAAAACATTTCATATACAAATCGCACACCATGAATAAGACGATAATAAAAATCATCAGCATTACCATCATTATCAAAGTCGTCGTCGTTTTAAAATCTACTTTCCTATACTTGTATGGATCGAAGTGCTTATGCAATGGTGCTGAAATTATCTAGTGCGTCAAAAACGGTAATTTCATCGGATGTGAATGTTTCAAGCATTTTAAGTTACGGCTTAAAATAATAATACCCCATCTTTTCAGTTTTGAAAAAGGAAATATAATACTGTACACTGCAATTTATATATATATATATATATATATATATATATATATATATATAGAGAGAGAGAGAGAGAGAGAGAGAGAGAGAGAGGGAGACGGGCGTCTTCCCAGTTTTCTCCAATCATAGTCATAGGGATTTGGACAACCCAGTGTTGTAGTATAAGGTGCCGGACAGTTAGACTGAAGCTGAAACCACATGGTTATGAAGTGAACTTCTTAAACATACGGCCTTGATAAAATAATCTTTTATCGCAACTTGGTAGCAGCGTCATGTTAACTTCCAATATGCATATATTGCTAAATAATATATGTGGCCGACAGCTACCAACGTTTTAAGCTAGGATTCGAAATCGAATCCACAATTTCAAACAAGTCTTCAGTCAACTGTTCTCGCTTTTTGTGGACCTTTTCCAGTTATACATTGGTCAAGACTGACTAGAAAAGTCCTTTGTTTTCGGCTTGACCTAATTTAGTTATGAAGAATATAAATACAAGGATCCATAAGCTTTATTCCGCTTTGTGTCGACCCCGTTTTTCTTCTTTTCGTTTTTTTTTTGGGGGGGGGGGGGGGCAAAGAGCAAATCTTTCAGTATGCTGATTAACGCGCGGGAGTAGATTTATCACCCTTTCTATCTACCTACATATCTTTTATTCTTTCGTAGTAACACACAGAGATGGAGCTGACATGCACGATGGACTCGAAATCCACAAATAACTTGTGTACACAAACAGCTATAGAAAGTTATCTTCAACATTGTAACGGCAAATGTAAATATATCAATAAACGATACTCTTAATATTGTTCTTCACTCATTCATTTTCCCGATACAACACTATCGTTACAAATTGATGACCGCCTATTGTCGTTATATATATATATATATATATATATATATATATATATATATATATATATATATATATATATATATATATCATCAAGTTTCAACGATTTTTATCATGCATTTATGATACGGTTATTCATGGAGGTAATTATACTGAGCAGCTGGTCAGAAATACTGGATGGAAATCTTTGATATTAAATAATAATAATCCTTTCTACTATAGGCACAAGGCCTGAAATTTGAGTGGGGTGAACAGTCGAGTTGCCTTTTGTATTTTCAGCCGACCCTGATGAACATTTGATACACAGAAACACGTTTTTTATTGATGTTTTAAGTGTATAATTTTTATATTAAATCTAAATATGAAATTTGATTTTCTCCTACCAAGCTTATTTTACTTATAATGCTGTATCTATTTTTCTCTCACCTAACATAATCTCCAAATAAGAACATAATGATATAATATATTAGTCAATATAAGTATAATTATAGATTTTAATATTAATATACATGCTCTATTCGTTTTTTATATCCAGGGGGCAGTTAACAGTTTAGATTTGTTCAGATATGAGACTTTTGTCTACGAGCCTTGACTCGTATGAATAACACAGCTCGAAGTCAGTTTATTTGCAAATCCCACGATATTGTTAGCTGTTGTCCGTTGCTTCTTGTTGATTTTACCTCAGCGTTGTAACTGCTCTGTAGGGTTGCGGAACTATCTGAATTATCTATTTTATCCTGGCTATACAGGTGATAGCCTAACAATTTTATACCATTAGTAAAAAAAACATGTTATAAAGGGGTTGATCAGGAGAAGAGTTGAACTCCTCATTTGTTGTGTGACATATGTAAGTCTACTAATGGGATGAATACGTCATTCATGTCACCTGCCACTTGATATTTCGAGCATTAAGATATTATTTCTGTCTTTTGAATACAAATGGGATCACTTCAAAAATAAAAAATCTTAATTAATTACTCTAATCTGCCTTCTGCAGTGAGTCCCAGTTAAACATGCTGCTCAACTTCTAGTACCAAATCCCTCTGAGCATATTACTTTAACTGCTGAGGAAGCACAAATAAAAACATAACTTTTCTAACCCAGCTTCGCAAGCTACTTGTTTCTCGAATCAGCCACATTTTCTGTCACAAGAAAATCTGAATGACCAAGTTCTTAATTTGAATTTATCTAAAACGGCAGACTGATATTTTAAGTTCAAAATAGAAGTCAAACTACGACTCTAAAGTTTGTTCTTTCTACAGATACCATAATGAAGAATTCAATGAATGATTCTGTTCTGAAGATGGATATATATTTTGTGTACTAATAATTCAGATGTGGGCTTCTTGGTCATTAACATAACGTTGATAAGTGGTTACTCTTCTTTAATTTCTTAGAGTTAGTTTCAAAGAGGTCCTTCATAATGAAAATAGATTCTCTTCTGTGTCTATATCGTATATTGCAGATCTCACAAAGAGCTCGTGGCAAAATGATGCTACTTGTGGAAAAGAGTCAATAGCAGAAATATGAATAGAATATCTGTTGAGATCTAAAGTCCATTGTAATTAAATTTGGGTTGCATCTTGGTTACCCCAAGTACAATTGTTTTTCTTTTTATGTAAATAAAACAAAGAAAGCTCTACGTTCAGAATAATTGACCAAACTTATCTCACTTGTTTCAGGCAAGAAAAATATTTTGGAAGATTCAGTTGCATATCAAGCTTGAACTTGAAAAAATTTTGTAAAGGTTATGGATAAAGCGCAAATTAGGTTCAAATACTTGCAAAATAAGTTTCCCTGGGTGAGTGATGCCATGATGAAAAAGGAGTTTTTGTTGGCCCTCATATAAGAAAATTAAGATTCTTGACGTTTGAAAGCTATATGAATTATGTTGAGAATACTGCACGACAAGTTTCAAAAACATAGATATGTTAACTTTCGGGGTAAATAGCAAAATGAAAACTATCCTGTTCTAGTAGATGACCATCTTCGTAAATCTTACCTAACGATGCGATATATATTATTAAAGATTCATTTCTTGAACTCTCACTGGAACTTTTTTCCGGAAAATCTGGGGATGATAAACGATCGTATTCATCAGAACATTCCTACTATAGAAAAGTGTTACCTAGGCAGCTGGAGTCCCAGTATGTTTGCTGACAAAATTCTCAAGAAAGACAAGTCTTATATTACGCAAAGCAGAAACTAAACTAAACTACTTTTTAAAATATAGTTATGTCTTTTATATTTTAATAAATGTATGTCGGTCTTTAAGAAGGAAATTGCTTACTACACAAAAATCTAACCTGAATGAGTAATGTAAATTTGTGTGAATTCAGGCAAAAAGGTTCCCTTAAAATACTACGAGAATCAGGTATTTTATTCTTGGGACCTAAATTTATTTATCTATTTATTCATTTATCTATATATTTATTTATTGGTCCCCAGCATTATCAGCTGTAATTCATCCGCTTTTTTATCATTCTTCTCTCAGCCCATTTTGTAATAATCCCCATTTCCTGATAACTGAAACACTCTTAACTCTCTTATTATTTTCTAAATCTCTTGCATCGCTTTATGAATTAATTGCTCTTTTGGCGGTGTTTGTTTTCCACCATTTAAGAATGGGATAGGCTCTCTCGTTCTGTTTGTCTGTCCTTCTTTCTCCTACTCTATAAATTTATACCTCTTTCCATACATCATTTTCTTATAATCATTTCTTTAAAAACAATTACAGTTTATTCATACATTGGTGCTCCGCGACGGAAAGCGGTTGCGATTTTTCAAACTTCTTCCGATTGTATTAATATACGTGTACACACACACACACACACACACACACACACACACACACACACACACACACACATATATATATCAGAAAGAATATTTCACTATACTTGTATACGTTGTATGTTTCCATATCACTATTCAATATGATGTTGCCTTTACTTACATTTATAATTGGTTTTACTCTCGTTTCGGCAAAGTTGATTCCGAACGATGAAAATTGGGAACTGTACAAATCCACTTTCAGAAAGGAATACAGAAACGCAGAAACAGAAAATTTCAGGTAAAATTATTTATAGATGTGTTAATATATGGGGTGAGTGCGCGTCTGTATGAGGTGGATGTGCGCACGTGTGTGTGTATGTAAATGCATTGATATGTTATATATAACATGCATACATTGCATGTATGTGTACTAATGCATAGATATATTTATATACAACATACATACGTTTTTGTGTGCACGTATCTATGTGTGTTTGTGTGTGTGTATGTGTGTGTGCCCGTATTTGTACATGTATGTGTGCATGTATCTGTATGTGAACGTGATATAACTGTATGCTAATAATATAAAATCAGCAGACCTTCGGACAGTACTCAGGTTTCGTATCTATTGCAATCTGAATAAACTGCGTTATGGATTAGGGATCAAATCACCTGCTGGGTTATAAATGTCTACCTCTCTAAATATCACAGATAATTCATACTTTACTTAGTCCAAACCAGTTAGTTTTATTTTACTATTGTCTAGTATGTTATAGTATTACACTTCGTTTCAACGTTAATGACGAGAATTAACTCCAGAAATATGAAATCTTATGTTTTATATCTGTGTGTGTGTATGGGTGTATGCGTGTGTGTATGTCTGTGTGTGTCTGTGTGTGTCTGTGTCTGTGTGTCTGTGAGTGTATGTTGTGTGCGTGTGTGTTTATATGTATATATATTATATATCTGTGTATGCATGTGCATATATATATATATATATATATATATATACACACATACATACATACATACCTGTGTGTGTGTTTGTGTGTGTGTGTGTGTGTGTGTGTGCTGTATTGAAAATACGACAACTAAGTTATTTCTTAGGTTTCTTTCATATTTTCACATGAGGCCTTTGCATTTCGCTTGGAACAATAATATTCTTAAAATCATTCTCAAAGTCTGTTGATCTTCACAGTCTTACCATCAAAATATATATTTTTCGGGCTTGTATGTGATAGGTAAATAAAATTTCTGCGCCCATTTGCTAAGACTCCATCACTGGAATTTGAAAGTTTGTCAGATTTATACATTATAGTTTCAGTATTATAGATGGAGGAAGAATTCATGTTTGACTAATTTACAGTACTGGTTTCAAATTCTTTCGCTATGTGCCAGCAGAAGTTAACGTTAAATCGTTCCCCAATTTTATCTCTCAGCCATTGGAAGAAATTTTTGGTTGTCACTGTTCCCTGCGAGTGATGACTGATGTTCGACAGCACAGCACGTGGTTATTAAACGATATGGCGGAGGATGTGCTGCTTTAATAAGCATATCGCAACAATATGTTTACTGTGATTTTGTTATTAATATCATTTGTTTCATTACATTGATAATACAATTCTTTTCTTCTACAGAAGTCTAGTTTTATACAGTGGTGCAATTGTGGAATGTTTTTCCTTTTCTTCATAATATTATAATTAAAACAGGCTCTTGAATTAAATTCATTGCGGTCTTATTTCTCCTTCATACCCTCTTCATATACATATATTTTAAATCTTAACCTGTCACCCATAACACGGTGATCTTATGTATATATATATATATTCCAGTTAATATCTATTTACTTCCAAATATTAGCGCCTTTAGCGCCTCACGTATTCCTCCATTTCCGTAATCATATAACAATTTTGGTGTGACTTAGTTTAGCAATACCACTTCCCTTCCAGTGTTTTTAGTGGTTACTGCTTTGTTACAGTATTCAGAACAGAGTCAAGTACGTGTTGGCATTGCTGTTTTGCATGCCAATAAAACCCATTTGGTGACACCAAAGTAAACTTTAAGCATATTTTTTATAAATAACCCTTTAAAGGGCTGAAACTACCAAACTACTTGACTTCTACACCTAGTTCAGCTCTTTATTTAGGCTACAAATCATGCTACTGCTCTTCCGAAAATGTGATATCTTATTGTAACGCATGCATGTGCACTGCAAAAAGCGTTGTTCTACTGGCATCCTTTTGTATATTTTTAATTAAATACCATTCATTTATTCATATGAAAGCTGATGAAGTATTACCGAAATGTATTAATGAAAAACTTGTGAGTAATGGATTTCTCATCATCTTCGAAGAGCAGGCAAAGCTGATAGTGAATATAAATGATGTGAAGAGAAGCAAGAATTATACCATATCAAGGCTGCATACTAAAGCAACAGAAATACTAAGGGAGCTAAATACACATTTTTATGAGGTTTCTGCTGCATAAATAGAGGTTGCACTCTTCAGATCACCATCTATGTGCGATGTGTGTGTGTGTGTAGAAAGATAAATTATTATTGAATACCTCCTGGCAGCTATATCTGTGAATAAAGACTAATTACTCCAGAGTATCATTTCCTGGTACTAAAACGTCTGTCACCAAATAAATTGATATCAAAACTGTTTGTAATAAATGACCGGGACAAAAACAGTTGCACCCAATCGTCCATTTCTATTCAAAGCAGATCTCTGATCAGAGGATAACTCTTCCTAGCTCTTCCCTACTGGTCTCAAAGGCCCTGCAAAATGGTCATGATCTACATCGTTGTCTAACTTAGCTTTATTGAATATTAAAACGTTACCTAGTGCTATATTACTTTTCCTATATTAACTAAATTACCTACATGCAATAGATGTAGACCACCATGACGTTGTAGTCCCTCCCTAATTATAATTAGGGACTACAACGACTACACTTCGACAGAGTGACATATTGATATTCTTCTTGACATACAGGACAATCAACAAAGGGGCACTACTTGATGGCTTCGCCTTCTGGAACTAGTAGTCAGATTTTCCTTAAATTACACTCTACGTATTAAAAAAAGCAAAGACTCGTTAGAAATGCAATAGTAAATTCTATTGAAAAGACACGTCTCAAGTTGGAATGCCTTTGACCATACTTGATCACAGTTGACCTGGGGCTAAAAATGATTTAAAATGATATTGATTAAAGCGATCTACAGCACGATTAACACGATCTACAGAGAAATGCACTTGGTTCGGACTTAAATTCTGTATTGCATAAGACAAGACGCCGTGAATCGGCGTGCACATTTTCAAATCAATTCTTTTACATTCTTTTACTTGTTTCAGATATTTGATTGCTACCATGACGGAGTGCCGCCTTTAGTCGAACAAATCGATCCCAGTGCTTATTCTTTGTAAGCCTAGTATTTATTCTATCGGTCTCTTTTGCCAAACCGCTAGGTTACGGGGACGTAAATACACCAACATCGGTTGTCAAGCGATGGCAAGGGGAACAAACACACACACATATATATATGTATATATATGTATATATATATATATATATATATATATATATATATATATATATATATATATATATATATATATATATATATACGACGGGCTTCTTTCAGTTTCCGACTACCAAATCCACTCACAAAGCTTTGGTCAGCTCGAAACTATAATAGAAGACACTTGCCCAAGGTGCCACGCAGTGGAACTGAAGCCGGAACCATGTAGTTGGGAAGCAAGCTTCTTACCATACAGCCACGTTTGCGCCTGTGTATAAGTAACTTTTCAATATGGTCTCTGTGCTATCTCTGAGGAAACGAACTGAGATGTTTTATAAACTTCGTGCTATGTGTGATTCGTTGTAGATCAAGTGGGCTCTCAGCCAGATCTAGCACAAAGATGGAGTTGAATGTAATACTTATAACCTAGTGCTGTTTCTTTATGCTGACCAAATGTTGTGCAAGTTATTTCCTAATTTGTTCGTTGTTTTACTATCTTTGCTATGTATAATATGTACTTCCTGAAAATTGTAGAAGTGTGGTATTTTCGTTTTCTGTGGGTGCTGTTTGGGCTGATTAATTATAAAAATATTATTTGGTGTTGTTCATAAAAGAGATGGTGAATTTGCCTGATTTTCCTGGTTTGCCTAGTGAATACAATGCGTTGTATATATATGGCTGATACAATCTGTTGATACAAAATTATGTAATATTGATGTTTTATTTGTTTTAGACGTGCTATATGGAAGGAGAATGGTAATTTTATCAATCAACACAATTTAGAAGCTGACATGGGTATTCACACCTTTTGGATGGATATGAACGAATATGCAGATCTGGTGAGATGTGTTTTATATTGCTCGTTGAGAGAGATGGGGGAGGGAGAGAGAGATGGGAGTTATAAACATAAGATGAGAAACTGAAACAGAGAGGTAGAGACAGAGTGAAAGAGACAGAGCGAGAGTGAGAGAAAGATAGAATAACAGACAGGCGGAGTAAAACAGAGATAGAGAGAGAGATGAATATAGAAAGAGACAGAGAAGTAGAGAAATAGTATGAATGAGAGAGAAAGAGGGTGAGAGAGAGAAAGGGGGATAGAAAATAATGCATTGATTGTCAGAGATAGACATATGTCTATATAAGGACGGTCTGATGGATAGATATAGAGAATGTGAAAAAAATAGATGATAACAGATAAACGGAGTGAAACTGAGAGACAGAAACATATAGATACAGACAAATTAAGAGAAAGTAAATTAGAGAGCTCGATAAAGATGGGGAGAAAGGCAGAAATAATGACACAGACAGGCATACAGACAGACAATCATTGAGAAATATAGAGAAAGAGATAGCTACTCAGCAGAATCGTTAGAGCATCGGAAAATGCTTCTGGTTCTGAGTTCAAATCCCGCCAGCGTCAACTTTGCCTTTCATCTTTTCGTAATCAGTAACATAAAGTACTAATCAAATACTTAGATCAATGTAATCAATGTAATCTCCAAAATTACTGACCTTTAGCCTAAATTTGAAACAAATATCAAATATTGATTTAAATAATACACACAAACAGGTGAGAGTGTGAATATCGATGCAATAGTAAACGAAAATGTGGTTCTCGAATTATGGTACTTGCCATACTTGTTCTGAGCAGGATTACAAATACTACGATGCCACTCAGACACAAGAACTATAGCAAACATCAATTTTCAGTATGCAATTTTCATCATTTTGCAGATAATCAAATACGTCACTTGTCTTAAGATATGCTTTATAGTATGTCATATAATTCTGCTCGAACAGGAATTGCACAAGCTAGCCCAATCCCATTTCATTTTTCGTGTGTCACCATTTTGTGCTTTTGTACAGGCACTCTTACACACTAACAAACGACTTTATAAGATATATTTTAAATTGCTCTTCTACATTTTAATGTATTCATCTTCTTGTTTCTTTTCTTTCATCTACAGAGTAACAGAGAGTTTGTAGAAATGATGAACGGCTTTCTTCCGCAGGACAGTATTACCGAGACATTTGTCAGCGACAAGCTTGTATACTTACCTCGTATGGTAGACTGGAGACAACATGGATACGTAACAGGAGTGAAGAACCAGGTTAGAAAGTGTATTTGAACAATAGATGGCTATGCTAGCTATCTTCACTACTATTGTCACACAGTTATCTAGTAACCCTTTATACCCCCACCTAAGAAGAGGAGTAGATATAAATATTGTGTGTGTGTGTGTGTGTGTGTGTGTGTATTGTATTGTGCATTTCAGCTCTAAGGCTGTGGCCATGCTGGAGCACCACCAGTGCAATCACTTTTTTAATGACCAATTTTATGTGCTTGGCTTTTGGTGAAGGAGGGAATTCGACACTGCTGTCCTCATTTGAGTCTCCTGCCTTGATATTGATATTGATTCATCTGGGATTCATCTGGATAGCAAGAGGTCTAGTTGTTTCTTGAAATCATCTAACCTTACTCCTTGAAGATCCTTCAGATATTTTGGCAAGGCGTTAAATAGCTGTAGGTCCTTGAATCTCAAACTATTGCAGTACATGGTTCTCTCTCTAAATGGGAAAACTAGGACCTTTGGAACAGTGCAGTGACGTCCAGTTGGGGGTCTGGTATAGCACTCAATTCCGAAGTTTAGAGCCAGCCCCCTCCAATGTCTTCTATATATATATATTTCATTGCATAACTCTCCCGTCTTCATTCCAGGGAGTAGTGTGGTAGCTATTTCAGTCTCACCCAGTAGCCCAGCTGCTTAATTGATGCAATCTTCCTTATGTAACATCGTTGAACAGCCTCAAGTTTCGCTATTTATTTGACACTGTGACCACAGTTGAGAGCAGTAGTCTAGACGGCTGAGGACAAATAATCTCAGCATAGTTTCCTAGTCTCTTGTTCTGAAGGTTCTCAGAATCTATCCAGCTATTCGCCTGCACACTGCCAACACCTTGGTGATATGCATGTTAAACGAGGCATCGTTACTCACATCAAACTCGAGATCAAGCACCGTATGTGATTCTGGGAATGCCGCTCCTTTTCGTCCAAAGTATCGTTGTGCGGCTTCTGAACACCAATTAACTGGTAACAGAGGGCTTGGAATTTGCCTGCATTAAATTGCATGTTGCTTCCCTCAGCCCATTTATGTATGGCATCTAGGTTTTTCTGTAGAAGCTTAGCATCAGAAGGTTCCTTGACTACTTGTACTACATAACTGTTGTTGGCTTTACTAGTAAGTGTGGCTGTCTGTATAACTGATGGCATATCTGAAAGAGCCACCATGTACAACAGCGATCCTAATACAGTCCACTGAGGCACTCCACTCTCTGTTACTATCTCCTTGGTAACAGCTCCATTGGTAACCAAGCCTGGCTTCTGTCTTTTAAGGCATGCAACCACTCTCAAAGTTTCCCGGTTATACCGAGTTTCCGTAGTTTGTGACATATCATCCTATGATCAACCTCATTAAAAGCCTTTGCAAAGTCGAGATATATCACATCCGTTTGAGCGATTCGTTGTTTCAACAACTAGTCATAATGCTGCAAAAGCTGTGTAAGGCGGCTTCTTCCTGACCGAAAAACCATCCAGGGTGTCAGGAAACAAGTTATTATCTTCAAGGAACGCAGTTAGTTTATTTTGGAAAATGCGCTCCATGACTTTGCTGAGAGACAGGTCTAATTTTTAGCATCTGCTCTGCTACCTTCCTTATGGGCATATTAGGCCAAAGAACTCATCAGGCATAGTTACTTGCAAGTATTATATTGCACATTCAGTATTTCACTGATCTTCTGGGGATCTGCAGTCGGCGAGCCATTTTCTTCGAACAGTGGCCCTATCTTGCTCTGTACTGAAGCAAACTCTGCATATGTGTGTCTACATACATACATACATATATATTGTGTGTACATACATACATATATATTGTGTGTGTGTACATACATATATATTGATATCAATAGAAGAAACGAGAGATAGGGAGATATATATTAGATTAGATAGATAGATAGATAGATAGATAGATAGATAGATATAGATAGATAGATAGATAGATAGATAGATAGATAGATAGATAGATAGATAGATAGATAGATAGATAGATAGATAGATAGATAGATAGATAGATAGATGCATACATACATACATACATACATACATACATACATACATACATACGTGCATGCATGTATAGGGAAATTCTCACGACCCTTTTTTAAAAAACAATGAACGTTGAGCTAGATATACCAGGTTAGTTGACGGTTGCGCGGACTACTCCTGTCCCAAAGAAGAACGAGAGCCACGTAGCCAAACACAATAAGCCAATAGCATGCTTGAATCTTATAAACAAACAATATACAGATTGTTTGAATGTTTCTCTAAAAGTACTACCAAACAAACAATGAGACGAAAAGCTGGTGGCAGGAACATAACGTCAATCCAAACACCTTTTGAATGTCGCATTGTATCACTCAGACAACACTTGCTGTACAGTAAAGAAAGAAATGAGTATATTACATGTATACTCAAAAGAGAAAGTAACATCTTCAGAATAGGGGAAGAACTGAGCAGATACTTTGAGAGTGCAACTGTCTTGTGTGATCAAAAGGAGGTTGAACTGGCCTCCCTAAACAGGAGCTTCGAGAAGCACGCATCATATCATCAAAAAGCAATACATGGATAATATCTCATAAGCTACAGGATAACATCAGAATCAGCAGGAAGAGTAGCTTCTCCTGGACCTGTGAAAAATACTTTATATCCCACATAAGATATACCTTCACTGTCCAGGAACAGGAGATAGTTAGTAAATACCTGGTAAACAAGAGAGACAAAGATACCACCAGTCCCCCATGTTGTGATAGACAATGTCGGATATGCTATATCAGTGTGAAAGATATTACCCATATCAACAGCAGCAGCTTCAAAATAAGATACCGCATACCCATGAGGCATGACAACAATACAAAAACTTTTTACAATGCTATCTGCAAGGACTGTCACAACTAACAGGTATTCACACCTTTAAAAACAAGGAATGCTGGTGGAACACTCCAAAAAAACAGCAATTCGGTACTATCATAATGGACCTGATAATGTTCTGTGGGACAGAGAACAAAAGTCATACACTTTTGCAGAGGCCAGCTGCCCAGCAGATGTTAATGCACAATCAATAGTTCAGGAAAATGAGAATATTTATGGTGAATTAATGAGAGACCTACAGTTCTTTTACTCTGGATATAAATTCTCATTTGTACCAATCATCATAAGTGCATTGGGCTGTATATCTACAGATTTACACACAAAAAAACTAGAAAACCAGGCTTTTCGAAGAAATAGTACAAGAAATTGACGCGCTTTCTCCAGATCCAACCTATTAACGGCATAGTAAAAATTTACAAGACATTCTGAAGATTCTCAATCTGAGACTCTTTAGATGAATAGATGCACGTACTTGGTCGTGTGCATCGACAGTTCAACCAACATTCCACTCAACCATATATCTACAAACAACGGGAACTCTCTTAACTCAAAAAGCTTTGTCACTTTGTTAGCGAGCGGTTTAAACATTATTAATAAGAACTTAAATAATATTCAAAGAAAACTCATATATTCACATACTTATTTGCATCGTGATATTTCTGCATTGACTATTTTCAGGGAAAGTGTGGTTCATGCTGGGCATTTTCTGCTACTGGTTCACTTGAAGGACAGATCTTCAGAAAATATGGCAAACTGATTTCATTGTCGGAACAAAATCTTGTAGACTGCTCTTCATCATTCGGTAAATACATTTATATTAACTTTCTACACACTGTATGAAATTGTTTATGAAATTGTTCTACTGTGACATTTAACACCTCTCACTTGCAATATATGTTTCGTATTCTAAAGTTAAAATTTAATTATATTTTTCCATTATGACTTAAAGGAAGACCTGTTATTAAATCAGAAGAATAAGGTAAAAAATATTACGTCCCCAAAGAACCTAGCTTTGGTGTCTCGGATGCGCTATTAATAAGAGTTTTGGTACACTGCTTAACATTTTTGGAAGAAGGATAATACAGTCTTCGGTCTGTGGTGTTTTATAAAATCTGCACAGACGAAAGGCAAACCTGACCTTGACCAAAATTGAGCATAAAGAAATGAAACTTAATACTGCAAAATATTTAATCTGGCACACCACCACAATAAAACTGCTAAAACTACTTACTTATGTCCAAAGCGATGAATTGGCAAGATTGTTAGAACTTTACAAACGAAATGCCTTGCAGTGCATTCTGAGTTCAAATCCCGCCGAGGTCAACTTTAAATTTCGTCTTTCCGGGACCAATAAAAATAAAGTACTAGTTAAAAGTATTAGACCAGCAAATATGAATCAGAGCGTTGTGGTATTTTTTCCATCTCTTGATGTTCTAAATTCAAACTCCATCTTGGTCTACTTGGGTGGTAGACTTAATCCGTCAGCCCGTTTAACACCACTACTTGGCAGGCACATTAGATGCCTTAAGCGGAGTCTATTCTGTTGTATGTTTTCGGACCTTTAGCCCTTATTTGTAAGTTGTTTATAATTTTAACCGTAAAGGTATTTTAATATGCTGCCACATTTTTTGATGGAATTTTTTTTCTGTAAAAGAACTTCAACCTATATTAGTAGTAGACATATTATTACTCGCTATAGGGACTGGTAACCACTATAACCTGTAGTGGAGAACAGTCAACACGTTGTGCTGGGGCTGACCAAAGAATTTTATTTTTAGATATATCTAGGGTACTCATATGTACTCATGATTTTTGCCTCGGCTTCTTTCCATGGGCGCATGTAAATATCTTAATTATATCCTTTCGTATGTTCTACTGAAGAGGAAAGAATCTATTATGAGATTAATTCCGAAATTGATTCAATATAGAAATAACGAACTTTTATTTTAAATTCTATCGGCCAGCTTTCCCCGATTTCAGTTCTTCGTATTTTTTTCTGTTGCGAGTAAATAATATGTGGAAATTGACGATTTAAAAGTCTGTTATCAGCATATTGGCATTGAAATAATTTTCTTTAGCTCTTATTTATAAGTTGTTTATAATTTTAACCGTAAAGGTATTTTAATATGCTGCCACATTTTTTGATGGAATTTTTTTTTTCTGTAAAAAACACTTCATTCTATATATATATATATATATATATATATATATATATATATATATATATATATATATAAAAGGCGCATGGCTCGGTGTTTAGAGCATCGGGCTCACAATCATGAGGTAATGAGTTCGATTCCAGGACCGGGCAGTGTATTGTGTTCTTGAGCAAGACACTTTATTTCACGTTGCTCCTATTCACACAGCTGGAGAAATGAGTTGCGGCGTCACTAGTGCAAAGCTGTGTCAGCTTTGCCTTTCTCTTGGATAACATCGGTTGCGTGGTGTGGGGAGGCTCGTATGCATGGGCAACAGCCAGTCTTCCATAAACGACCTTGCCCAGACTTGTGCCTTAAGGGGTTCTTTAACCTATATATATATATATATATATATATATATATATATATATATATATATATATATATAATATATATATATATATATAATATATATATATATATATATATATAGAGAAAAATCACTATTATGTAATTCAAACAATGATAGATTTATATATTCTAAAGAAAAATAAAACATATTATAAAACATATAACTAGATCACAAAAAGTACAAAAAATGAATAAACAATATATAATAAAAAAGACTACGTACGTTTCGTGGCTATAACTTCAATTTGAATTACAATTAAATTTAATTTTAATCGAAAAACAATTCAGTTTAAAAGTATAGTCACTCCTCAGGTCAACAATAATAACATTAATAGTTAAATAAATAATTAAATAGAATTAAACAATATTTCTTAAAGAAATAAAATCATGATTGTTCTTATAGAAGAAACTCCGTTAACTAAATCTGAAACTTAAAAGTAGGACCAGGTATCTATAATACATTTTTCATGTTAAAAACCTAAGGTAAAAAAATAGAGTAAATAGATAGAAAAATGTATTTATCTGTGAAGATATATTTTAGTTTTGAGAATAGCATTAACAAACTATAAAATATCTTTTCACTAGTTATACTCTAATATTTTATGTTACAAACTATTTTACAAAACAATCACACTTAATACTTTTAGATTTTAGTTCACATATAATAAATACAGATTAATAAAATTAAATAAACGTAGTCTTTTTACTTATATTTTGTATATTCATTTTTTGTACTTTTTGTGATCTAGTTATATGTTTTATAATATATTTTATATTTTATTTATGATTTAGTTTATGTCTATCATTGTTTGAATTACATAATAGTGGTTTTTCTCTAATTAATATGATATATATAAAGTTTTCCCATATATATGTATATATATATATATATATATATATATATATATATATATATATATATATATATATATATATATATATATATATATATATATATGGGAAAACTTTTCTTTCAAACATCTTATATAGAATACACAGCTATATTTGAGTATCATCTTTATACAAATACTAGCGGGACCCGTGAATATCTCACTGAATTAATGGTAAAGCTATTAGGTTATTTCTGAAAACTTTATCCCAAGAATCTGAAAGCGTAGCTTGTATTATGTCAGTGTGGAAAGATAGTCGCTTATCTGCTACTTATTGTAAATTGAAAGAAAATGGAATACGATGATAACTTAATGTACTTTATATATATATATATATATATATATATATATATATATATATACAGTTTATATGCTTTATGCACAATTTTCTAGACCTAATACTCAGTACTCATAAAATATATATCCACTCTTAATTTTCCATTTTTTCCATGAACAAATATGAAAATATATATCTCGTACATATGATACAACCTTTATTTAAATTGCATATGTCTGCCATGTAAATATGTGTGAATATTTCGCGGAATTGCACTTATGCGCATGCATTAAGTAATAGGTGATATAAAAAAACTTAGTACAATTAAAACAATACACTTTTTACTATCCAATTACTACGAAAACCTCTATCTCCGCCACCATCATCATCTCTCTCTCTCTCTCCTTCTCTCTCTCTCCTTCTCTCTCTCTCTCTCTCTCTGCCTTTCTTTAACTTCACCTTCAGAATATCACCCCTCTGCTAAAATTACATTTTTAACTCTCCTCTACCTCCAACTAACTTCTTAAATCACGTAATAAACATTTCGTTCCCCCTACCTCACGTCATGAATGCTTCTCTCTCCCTCTTTCTCTCTCACTCTTCGCCTCATTTTCTCTCTCCTTTTTCTTTCTCCTCAAAGCGTTACAATTACATTCCCTCTGCCTCACGTCACGGATGCATGTCTCTCCCTATATTTCTCTCTCCTTTTCTCTTTCTTTTTCTCTAATCACGTGAAAGAGTTACTGACAGTCTAAGTAACGCAATGACTAGCAGAAGTATTATAAGGTGTTTCATTTTTTCCCTTTTCTGTTCTTACATGATTAGTTTGGAACAATGACTTCCGAATCCC